>NC_091982.1:77889043-78103745 GCF_044704955.1 Pristiophorus japonicus | reverse complement strand
GAGGAGAAGGGGAAGGGGGGAGGAGAAGGGGAAGGGGGGGAGGAGAAGGGGAAGGGGGGGGGGAGGAGAAGGGGAAGGGGGGGAGGAGAAGGGGAAGGGGGGGGAGGAGAAGGGGAAGGGGGGGGGGAGGAGAAGGGGAAGGGGGGGAGGAGAAGGGGAAGGGGAAGGGGAGATGGGGGGAGAGAAGGAGGCTGAACGGGCCGGGACCAAGACTTTGGGCAGGGCCCGCCCCCAGCACCAGATTTACAGTTCGGTGGCATTGGGTCGGGACGGGTGCGGCGTCGAGAGCGCAGGAGGGAGGTCGGTTCAGGTCGGGTCGGGGGGGGGGGGGGGGGGGGTGGAGGGAAAGAGGGAAAGGGAGGTCAGGTCGGGTGGGGGGTGGGGAGCGCGGGTCCGGTCCGGTCCGGGGGCGGGAGTCGGGTCGAGGTCGGGTCCAGGGGCAGGGTTGAAGCGGGAGTCGAGTCGGGTCGGGAGGAAGCAGGAGCTGGGCGTGGGAGGCAGCCTTATGCACGCAGCCCCAATGAGGCCATTCTGCCAGGGCTAGGGGCTGCGTGCTTCGGGCCCCTCCCACACAGTTTTGGGCCCCTGGAGCTACTGCACATGTACGCCAACTGTAGCGCGCATGTGCAGAGGTCCCGGCACTGTTTTCAGCGCAGGGATCTAGCTCCGCCCCTTACAGCTCGTGCTGCTCCGCACCCGACTCCAGAGGACCAGCAGGAAGCCGGAGAATCTGTAAGTTTTTTTTAGGCGCACTTTGTGGCGCGAAAAACGGGCGTCCAGGTCGGGGCTGCGCCGTTCTAGGCGCGGCCCGAAATTTGGGCCCTATAGGTATATAAAAAGGAAAAGAGTGGCTAGAGTTGGTCCCTTGGAGGACAAGACCACGGAATTATTAATGGGGAACATGGAGATGGTAGAAACGCTGAACAAATATTTTACATCAGTCTTTATGGGTAGAGGACACTAATAATATTCCAGCAGTGGATAGTCAAGGGGCTATGGGGGGGGGGAAGGAACTTAACACAATCACTAAGGAGGTGGTACTCAGTAAGATAATGGGACTAAAGGCGGATAAATCCCCTGGACCTGATGGCTTGCATCTCGGGTCTTGAGAAGTAGCGGCAGGGATAGTGGATGCATTGGGTGAAACTTACCAAAATTCCCTGGATTCTGGGGAGGTCCCAGAAGATTGGAAAACTGCAAATGTAGTATCCCTATTTTTAAAAAAGAGGCAGACAAAAAGCAGGAAACTATAGACCACTTAGCCTAACATCTGTGGTTGGGAAGATGTCGGAGTCCATTATTAAAGAAGCAGTAGCAGGACATTTGGAAAAGCAAAATTCGGTCAGGCAGAGTAGGCATGGGTTTATGAAGGGGAAGAGTCATGTTTGACAAATTTACTGGAATTCTTTGAGGATGTAACAAACAGGGTGATAAAGGGGAACCAGTGGGGATGTGGTGTATTTGGACTTCCAGAAGGCATTTGACAAGATGCCATATAAAAGGTTACTGCACAAGATAAAAGATCACTGGGTTGGGGGTAACATATTAGCATGGATAGAGGATTGGCTAACAAACAGAAAACAGAGAGTAGGGATAAATGGTTCATTCTCGGGTTGGCAATCAGTAACCAGCGGGGTGCCGCAGGGATCAGTGCTAGGACCCCAACTATTTAAATCTATATTAATGACTTGGAGGAAGGGACTGAGTGTAATGTAGCCAAGTTTGCCGACGATACAAAGATGGGAGAAAAAGCAATGTGTGAGGAGGACACACAAAATCAGCAAAAGGACATAGACAGGCCAAGTGAGTGGGCAAAAATTTGGCTAATGGAGTATAATGTTGGAAAGTGTGAGGTCATGCTCTTTGAGTTTTTTCTGCCAAAGTGCAAGTTATTATTTAAATGGAGAAAGATTGCAAAGTGCTGCAGTGCAGCAGGGCCTGGTGGTACTTGTGCATGAAACACAAAAGGTTAGCATACAGATACAGCAAGTGATCAGGAAGGCCAATGGAATCCTGGCCTTTATTGCAAAGGGGATGGAGTATAAAAGCAGGGAAGTCTTGTCACAGTTATACAGAGTATTGGTGAGACCACACCTGGAATACTGCGTACAGTTTTGGTTTCCATATTTACGAAAGGATATACTTGCTTTGGAGGCAGTTCAGAGAAGGTTCACAAAGTTGATTCCAGAGATGAAGGAGTTGACTTATGGAGGAAAGGTTAAGTAGGTTGGGCCTCTACTCATGAGAGGTGATCTTATCGAAACATATAAGATTATGAGGGTCTTGATAAGGTGGATGCAGAAGATGTTTCCGCTGATAGGGGAGACTAGAACTAGAGTGCATAATCTTAGAATAAGGGGCTGCCCATTTAAAACTGAGATGAGGAGAAATTTCTTCTCTGAGGGTTGTGGATCTGTGAAATTCGCTGCCCAAGGAAGCAGTTGAGGCTAGCTCATTGAATGTATTCAAATCACAGATAGATAGATTTTTAACCAATAAGGGAATTAAGGGTTATGGGGAGCGGGCGGATTCTCTTCAAGAATTCCCTAGGTTCTAGAATGGTCCCCGCGGATTGGAAGGTAGCAAATGTAACCCCACTATCCAAGAAAGGAGGGAACAGAAAAAACAGGGAACTATAGACCATTTATAGCCTGACATCAGGGAGGGACAGAGAGAATTCTAGAATCCATTAGTAGGGACGTGGGGCCCAAGTTTCCACACGCGCCTAGAACGGCGCAGTCCCGACCTGGACGCCCGTTTTTCGCGCCACAAAGTGCGCCTAAAAAAATCCTCCGTATTCTCCACCCTCGACGCAGCCAGCACGAGCTGTAGGGGGGCGGAGCCAGGTCCCTGCGCTGAAAACAGTGCCGGGACCTCTGCACATGCGCGTTACAGTGGGCACGCAAGTGCAGTAGGTCCAGGCGCCCGAAGCACACAGCCCCTAGTCCTGGCCGACTGGCCTCACTGGGGCTGCGTGAATAAGGCTCCTCCCACGGCCAGCTCCTGCTTCCCCACCCCGACCAGACCAGACACCCGCTCCGCCCCTGCCTCCGGACCCGAACCCCACACCCCCCCCGACTGGACCTGACCCCCCCCCCCCCCTGACTGGACCCGACCCGCGCTCCTGCTCCCGCTCCCCCGACCCGACGCCGACAAGCCCTGCCCGAAGTCTCGGGCCGGCCCGTTCAGCCTTCGGTCCCGAAAGGCCTGCCTGAAGCACTTTCACACAGGTAGGAAGATGGTTTATTTAATCTTTTCTTTGCTTATAAATGTTTATTCAGGTTGGATTTATTTGTATAATATTTGTATAAGTATAAATAAGGATTTATTATTGAATTTAATGAGTTTCCTTCCCCCCCCCCACCTCATTCTGGACGCCTAATTTGTAACCTGCGCCTGATTTTTTTAATGTGCAGAACAGGTTTTTTTCAGTTCGACAAAAATCTTCACTTGCTCCATTCTACTTTAGTTTGGAGTACGTTTTCACTGTGGAAACTTTGAAATCAGGCGTCAGTTGCCGGACACGCCCCCTTTTGAAGAAAAAATTCTGTTCCAAAGTAGAACTGTTCTACCTGACTAGAACTGCAGAAAAAAAAGTGTGGAGAATTGCGATTTCTAAGATAGTCCGTTCTCCACCAGTTGCTCCTAAAAATCAGGCGCAAATCATGTGGAAACTTGGGCCCGTGGTAACAGGGCACTTAGAAAGTCATAGTATGATTGGGCAGAGTCAATATGTATTTATGAAAGGGAAATCATGTTTGACAAAGCTAAAGAGTTTTTTGATGTTGTAACCAATACTCCCCCTAATTTCTTTTGGGGGTGCGGTCCCATAAATGGGCTGCACAGCCCATTCAAAATTTCACTCATGCGTAATAGCTCCCATTTGAATATTTTTTTAAATGGTGAGAGATTGGAAAATGTTGGTATTCAGAGGAACCTGGATGTCCTTGTAGACAAATCACTGAATGTGAACATGCAGGTAACAAGCAATTAGGAAAGCAAATCATATGTCAACCATTATTATAAAATGATTGGAGTACAAGAGCAAAGAAGTTTTACTGCAATTATATAGGGACTTGGTGAAATCACACCTGGGGTACTGTGTACAGTTTTGTTCTCCTTACCAAAGGATATACTTGCCTTAGAGGGAGTACAAGAAAGGTTTGTCAATCTGATTCCTGGGATGGGGGCGACTGGTCTATAACGAGAGATTGAGGAGACTAGGCCTATATTCCCTAGAATTTAGAAGAATGAGAGTGATCTAATTGAAACATATAAAATTTATTACAGGGCTTGACAGGGTAGATGGTGGATGTTTCCCTGGCTGGGGAGTCTAGAGTGGTTCACGGGCTCAAATTTGGCAAGGAGCTGCTCCGTTTTCTTTTGGAGTAACCTGGTTTTTCTGGCGTAACTTAAAAATCCCCGTTTTCCCCAATCAATTTGCACCAGCGTAACTGAGTTAGTTACGATTTTTAAAGAATTTTTTAAAAAAGGGGGAGTTACCCATTTAGGGGCAGTTCTGCCCATTTAGGCAACTTTGGCAGCTAATAGTTACTCCACTATACGCTACTTAGGCCAGCGTATGTGGCCACTTCAGAAAACCCTGACGGAGAGTTAAAGAAATCGGCGCAGATGGGTACATCGGAGGCCATTCGGCCTGGGATGGGGCGGGAAGCGGAGAGGGCCTGCCTGCACCTAAACCACCAAGCCTTACAAACTACAAAACCTTGCAAACAAAAAGTACTAATAATTCAATAAAAAATAAAAAAAATTGAAGTAAGTCATCTTCAAACTTGGCCCGGGAAGGCAGCGGGCCGGTCGGTGTGGGAGGCTACTCGGCCAGGGCTAGGGACGGGCAGGAGAACTGATAGTGGTGATTTCCATCAGTTCTCCTGCCCGCCCCTAGCCGAGTAGCCTCCCGGTGCGATCGATCTCTTAGAAATCACCGGCAGGCAGGAGCACTAAAAGATCGATCGCACCGGGAGACCACTCAGCCAGGGTTAGGGGCGGGCAGGAGAACGGATAGTGCTCCTGCCTGCCTGCCACCCAGACTTTTCACCTCCACTACTATGCCTGGGAGTCCAATTCCAAGTGTTGATCACGCACTGTGCAAAGAACTTTGATAGCAGCCAAAAAATTATCTTTTACCAGTTTGAACCCCTGTCCCCTTGTCTTATGTTTCCAAATTATTTTAAAATAGTCTGGATTTACATTTTCTATTATTTATAATCTTGTATATCTCACTAAGATCACCAAGTTGAAAAGCCTGTTTCTCAAGTGTTTCCTCACAACTCAGACCCTGACACTAAAGATCAACCTCATAACTCTGCTCTGCCTGCCCCTCGCCCAAAAAAGGAGGCAGAATAAATGCGAGAACTTTACCTGAAGGAGCCCAGCAACACAGGGAGGAAGAACATCACCACGCTCTTAAACTGAGAGAGACCTACTGTTGTTGCAGGCTCGCAGTGCTACTGCTCATGCGCGGACATCACCAGCGGACTCCACTGCACATGTGCAGACATCCCGGCACAGTTTTCGGCGCAGAACACCGGCTCCACTCTCAACTCGACTGGCCACGCTGCACGACTGCAGTGAAGAGGCCGGACAGCGGTCAAAGTGGCAACAAAATTTTTTGCCGCAACGTCGATAAGTGCGCCAAAAAACGGGCTAGACCAAAGTCTCAGAATAAGGGGTCAGACATTTTGGACTGAGATAAGGAGAAATTTCTTCACTCAAAAGGATTGCGAATCTATGGAATTCTCTAACAGAGGGCTGTGGATGCTCAGTCATTGAGTATATTCAAGACAGAGGTCGACAGATTTTTGGATATTAAGGTAATCAAGGGAGAGAGATAATGCGGGATGGTGGAGTTAAGGTAGATGATCAACCATGATCTTGTTGAATGGCGGAACAGGCTCAAAGGGCCGAATGACCTACTCATGCTTCTTTTTCTTACGTTCTTATGTCTTGCTCCAATTTCCTGTCCTGCCCCAATTCCAGAAACCCCTAATCTTCTCTAGTAATCTCCGGCGAGATACCCCAACCAAGATTTTCCTGAAGTCAATGTATACTACATCCACTGTATTTCCCCATGCATTTCTGTATTTTTAAACTTAAACAGCTGGGCCATGAATTAGTCTCAAGTGCTGAGATTGAAGCTATACCAAGACAAAATGAGAATCAACAACATCATGCAAGTAAAACAGAAGCATGCAGTATCAATCATCAAAAATGCTCCTGAATACTTGGCTATATATGTTAAAAATAAAGCCACAATAACCTTACAATCTTGTATTGTTCCTCACAGTTTGATGCAAGAGTTTACTCACTAGAAAACAGTACTGGTTTTGGTTCCACACGAAGATGTATGCATCAGGATGATAAATTGGTGCTGTAGATGGTATGATCTTGTCTTCTTTGCCCTAAATCAAGATTATAAATTAAAAAGTGTTTCTCAAAATGTATGAAACTATTCATAGTAGAGTTGAGTCCAGTATAAACAGACAGGAAGGAGGAGTTACAATTAAGATTTGAAAGTTCGTTTTTTTTTCCACTAAAGTGGAGGAAGTTAAAAGCTGGGCCCCCACACTTACCCCTCTCCCCAAGCCCCAATATCCTGACATAGCCCCAATCTCCAACCCCCATTCATCGAATCTATCACTCTTCCGACCCCCAATTCCCTATCACCCTCTCCTTCCATGAGCCCCAATCCCCTAAACCCTCCCAGTACCCCAGTACCCATCCATCCCCCAAGAGTCCAAATGCTCTTGCTCTCTTCCCTGGCCCTCCACCCCACACCCCCACCCCACCTCAGTCCCAATCTCTGTCTCAGTCTCTTATTCCCACCAAATTCCAATCTCTTGCCACCCTCTTCCAGTCCAACCTCGCAAGCGTGGCGGTGGGGTTCATACAGCACAAAATCATGTCAGCCGAGTCTCAGTGGGTAGTACTCTCGCCTGAGTTAGAAGATTGTGGGTTCAAGTCCCGCCCAGGCACTTAAGCACAAAAAAATTTTGGCTGACATTCCAGTGCTGAGGGAGCGCTGCACTGTCAGAGGTGTCGTCTTTCAGATGAGATGTTAAACCGAGGCCCCGTCTGCTCTCACGTGGACGTAAGCGATCCCATGGCACTATTTCAAGAAGAGCAGGGGGGTTCTTCCTGGTGACCTAGCCTTAATCAACATCACTAAAAAAAAAACAGATTATCTTGTTTGATACAGTGCTACTTGTGGGAGCTTGCTGTGCACAAATTAGCTGTCCCGTTTCCTACATTAGAACAGTGGCTACACTTCAAAAGTATTTCATTAGTTGTAAAGCACTTTAGATCTGAAAGGGACTATTTAAATGCAAGTCTCTTTTTTAATTTAAAAGGCACAAGGAGCAGCACCCAGGGGATTCATCTCCCATTCCAGGAGACTCGGCACAAAACACCGCATGTTGGATGTAACTGTTCCACAGTCCAGATAAGTTTGCCTTCTTAGCCCAATTATATAGCTCTATATTTTATATTTGATGATCCCAGTAGTAAAACTGTAAATACCAGAGATTGCTTGTCCATTTTTGATCAACTGTTGCCCCCAGATCTCTTCCTTTAAATGGGTAAACCTATATGGTATAAATATGCCTGGAGTCCCAATACCAAAAGCATGACATTGCACATGTCCATGTTAAGTGACATCTGCCACATCTGTCATTCTTCTAACTTGACTAAATCAGCCTGCCATCTACTGATCTGAATTTCGAACCCCCCACGCACGCCTGCAGCAAATTTTAGAATGATTCAATTTAAGCTAATCTCTAAATCATTAATGAAAATTAACAGCAACAATCCTCAAGGATCTGTTTTATTTGATACAGATATTCTATTTGATATGGATTTTGCTTGGAATCTCCAAAGGGGTTTCAAATATCCACAAGCATGCAAATTGTGCAGCAAATGCACAAAAATTCCCATTTATTTGACAATTATCACTGAGGCAGACTTTCTTGATCAATATCTCACATCATCTCATTGCAGTACATAGATTAGTACCACCCTGATCAAAGTCACCTATGATATTCCGTTCGACTCCAACAGTAGTAAATTATCACTCCTCATTTTCTCAACCTCTCAGGCCTTCAATATGGTTCACCATTCCATTCTATTGCCTATTTTTTGTGGTCCTGCTCTGTGGCATCACCTACCATTCCTACCTATCTCTGCAGAGACCACAATGTATGTTCTTCCCGACCCTGCAAGTCACCTTGGCATGCCCCAAGGCTCCATTCTTTCTCCTCGTATTGTTCATATAACTGCTGAATTTTAGCAACATTGGGCTCAAGTTTCGGCCCGAGTTGCTTCTATTTTTTTGGAACAACTAGTTTAGAATGGAGCATTTTAGAAATTGCAATTCTTGACATTTAGTTTGCTCCAGTTCTAGTTGAGTTAGAATAGTTTTATTTTAGAACAGATTTTTTTTCCAAAAGGGGGCGTGTCCAGCCACTTATGCCCGTTTTGCAAGTTTGGGCAGCGAAAACTTACTCCAAACTAACTTAGAATGGAGTAAGTGTAAATTTTTATATGCGCAGAAAAACCTTGCCTACACTTATAAATCAGGCGTAGGGAACGAGAGATGGGGGGCGGGGAGGGAAGTTGATAAACATTAAACAGATCACTTTTACAAATAAAGAGCGATCATCAATAATAAATTATAAATAAATCAATAAATCAACCAATAAAATCAAAAAATAATTAAAAAATAGTAAGAAATCAATAAATAAAAAATTAAGTTTCTACTCACCTATTGCAGCACCGGGAGCCCTCCAACAGCGTGCTGGGATCCCCTCCCCCCCCGCCAGTGTCTCTCTCTTTCTCTCCGTTTTTGACAGGGAGGGGGAGAAGAGGGGGGGGGGGGAAAAAAAAGGAGGGGGAAGGGCTGAACGGGCCCTGCCACCGACAAAAAAGCCGGGCCGCCGCTAACAACACTTTGGGTGGGGCCCGCCTCCAGAGATGCCGGGCGGCTGAGCCCCGCCGGCAGCGGAGGGATTGGGGCCGGGGGGAAAAGAGAGGCGAGAGACTGATTGGGCCCTGCTGCCGCCGACGTGGAAGGCAGGCCGCCGCCGCCGACACTTCAGGCGGGGCCCGCCCCCAGCGAGATGCCGGGTGGGCGAGCCCCACCGACGACATGGGGGGTGGGGGCTGAACGGGAGGGGGGAGGGGGGGGGAAGCTGAACGGGAGGGAGGCCAGAGTCCCGATCTTCGCCCGGGGAGCCCATTCGGCCAGGGCCGGCGTGCTTCGGGCCCCTCCCATGCAGCCTTGGAGGTGAGGAGCTACTGCACATGCGCGCGCACTCGAGCACGCATGTGCAGTACTGTTTTCAGCGCCGGGACCTGGCTCCGCCCCCAACCCCTTGTGCTGCGTCACACCGAGCACGAAGACATCCCGAGCAGCTCGCTTAATCACAAGGTAAGTTTTCGGCGCCCTTTTTATTCCAGAAAGTTGCCGCACCTTATGGAAGTACGCTGTTTTTAAAGAGGGCGGAAATTTGGGCTCATTATCTGTAAGTATGGGGGTCATGTTTTGGCCCCTCGAGTCTGCTTCGCCATTCAATGTATGGCTGATCTGATCATGGACTCAGCTACACTTCCCTGTCCACTCCCCATAAGCCTTTATTCCCTTATCGCTCAAAATTCTGTTTATCTCCTCCCAGGATGGCAAGACTGACATATCAAGAAAGACTGGATCAATTGGGCTTGTATTCACTGGAGTTCAGAAGAATGAGAGGGGATCTCGTAGAAGTGTTTAAGATTCTGACGGGTTTAAGACAGGTTTGATGCGGGAAGAATGTTCCTAGTGTTGGGGAAGTCCAGAACCGGAGGTCACGGTCTAGGGATGGGGGTAAACCATTTGGGTCCGAGATGAGGAGAAACTTCTTCACCCAGAGAGTGGTGAACCTGTGGAATTCTCTACCACAGAAAGTTGTTGAGGCCAATTCACTAAATATATTCAAAAAGGAGTTAGATGTAGTCCTTACTACTAGGGGGATCAAGGGGTATGGCAAGAACACAGGAGTGGGGTACTGAAGTTGCATGTTCAGCCATGAACTCATTGAATGGCGGTGCAGGCTCGAAGGGCCGAATGGCCTACTCCTGCACCTATTTTCTATGTTCCATATGTATTCCAACAGCTCCCAGCTTTAACTCTCATCACCCTCAACTCCACAACTGTTGCTGTGCTGCCTGACTGTCTGTTTGTCTGTCCAATATCAAGTCTTGGATGAGCTAGAACTTCCTCCAGCTAAACATTGACAAGTCCCAAAGCTCTCCTTCATGATCTCCGGAGCTCCACTTTACACAAAAACACCAACTCAAATGTTTGCTACCTATAACCAAGCCCATACAAAATCCATTCATCTATGACAGTCATCATAGTCAACTGGCTTTCTATCCGCCAGCATATTGATTTGAAAATCCTTGCCTCATTTATAATTCCCTTAATGGCCAATTTCAACCTCTGCAACCTCATACAGCTTCAAGTCCTAGCTCACATTCCTTGCTCTGATTCTTGACAGCTTTGTGTCTGTCCCCACTCCTTCCATTCCACCATAGGTGATGCATCCTTCAGCAATCATACCTGTCCAGTCAAATTATCTTTGTACACCAGTCTTGCTACTTCCCCACCTTCAAAGGCTTCCTCAGAAACCTCTGATCGAAGTTGACATGCTTCTCGCAGGAGCTTATTGCCAACCAGCCAGCAGCCTATTTATCCACTTCCTGCCTCAAAGGCAAATTGATCAGCTCTTTGAAAACAGAAAATCTTAAAGGCTGAACTCCTGAATGACAAAAGTTCAATTATTTCATCCATGCTTTTGAAAAGGAGTAATAAAATTCTTGCTTCCTCAATTCTTCACAAAGACAGTTTATTCACATCACAAAAGTTCAATAGACTCAAGCAGGCAGAGGCTCAATTTTTTCTCTTTTATAAGCTAGCCCATCCTTTATACCAAAGAAAAGAGCCTCCACTTCAGTATTCATAGATTTTTGACACACCAAGTTTGTTGAGTTACAGAAGAACATAAGAAAATAGGAGCAGGAGTAGGCCATACGGCCCCTTGAGCCTGCTCTGCTATTCAATAAGGTCATAGCTGATCTGATCATGGACTCAGCTCCACTTCCCTGCCTGCTCCCCATAACCCCTTATCGTTTAAGAAACTGTCTATTTCTGTCTTAAATTTATTTAATGTCCCAGCTTCCACAGCTCACTGAGGCAGCAAATTCGACAGATTCACAACCCTCAGAAGAAATTTCTCCTCATCTCAGTTCTAAATGGGCAGCCCCTTATTCGAAGATCATGCCCTCTAGTTCTAGTTTCCCCCACCAGTGGAAACATCCTCTCTGCATCCACCTTGTCAAGCCCCCTCATAATCTTGTATGTTTCGATAAGATCACCTCTCATTCTTCTGAATTCCAATGAGTAGAGACCCAATCTACTCAACCTTTCCTCATAAGTCAACCCCCTCATCCCTGGAATCAACCTTGTGAACCTTCTCTGAACTGTCTTCAAAGCAAGCATATCCTTTTGTAAATATGGAAACCAAAACTGCACACAGTATTCCAGGTGTGGCCTCACCAATACCCTGTACAGCTGTAACAAGACTTCCCTGCTTTTATACTCCATCCCCATTTGCAATAAAGGCCCCTGATCACTTGCATACTATTCTTCTGTGTTTCATGCACAAGTACCCCCAGGTCCCACTGCACTGTAGCACTTTGCAATCTTTCTCCATTTAAATAATAACTTGCTCTTTGATTTTTTTCTGCCAAAGTGCATGACCTCACACTTTCCAACATAAAGGGCCCAAGTTTCCACACGATAAAAAACCTCCGAGCTGGGCGCCCGTTTTTCGCGCCTAAAACGGCGGCAGAAAAAAAGCGCGCGATTCTGGAGTGCCCTGCAGCTCCTTGTCTGTTTGGCGCGGCGCCCAGGAGGGGCGGAGCCTACACTCGTGCCGATTTTGTAAGTGGGAGGGGGCGGGTACCATTTAGTTTTTTTCCTGCCGGCAACGCTGCGCGTGCGCGTTGGAGCGTTCGCGCACGCGCAGTGTGAAGGAAACATTGGCAAACATTGTAGTTCTTTGTAGCTGTTTAATTTTTGAACATTTTTTTAAAGTGTAGACAAGGTTTTTTCAAGTGTACAAAAATCTTCACTTACTCCATTCTAAGTTAGTTTGGAGTACGTTTTCACTGTGGAAACTTTCAAATCAGGCGTCAGTGGCCGGACACGCCCCCTTTTGAAGAAAAAATTCTGTTCCAAAGTGGAACTGTTCTACTTGACTAGAACTGCAGAAAAAAAAAGTGTGGAGAATTGCGATTTCTAAGATAATCCATTCTCCACCAGTTGCTCCTAAAAATCAGGCGCAAATCATGTGGAAACTTGGGCCCCAAACTCCATCTGCCAAATTTTTGCCCACTCGCTTAGCCTGTCTATGTCCTTTTTCAGTTTTTTTATGTCCTCCTCACACATTGCTTTTCCTCCCATCTTTGTATCATCAGCAAACTTGGCTACATTACACTCAGTCCCTTCTACCAAGTCGTTAATATAGATTGTAAATAGTTGGGGTCCCAGCACTGAGCCCTGCGACACCCCACTCGTTACTGATTGCCAACCCGAGAATGAATCATTTATCCCGGCTCGGTTTTCTGTTTGTTAGCCAATCTTCTATCCATGCTAATATATTACTCCCAACTCCGTGAATAGTCATAAAGTTCAGTAACTTCAATATGGCTCACAGGTCAACGGCTATGCTATTTTATGACATTAATTGTACTGTACCATGCTCAATATATTATTTGGCTTTAAAGTACAGCTGTGTGCAACTTGTAATGAGCAAGTTTTCTTCAGAAGCCAATTGTTTTTAAGCAGATCCTTAGATCAATTAGAGGTCAGTCTTTCTTTATATACTTTTTACAAGTAGCTCCTAAAACTATAATATATTGTGTGTTGATGGGGATGTTTCTATGCAGATTGGAACAGATAGGTTTTCTTTCTATTTATACTTTTAAATGTAATGCAGAAATTTGAACATGCAACAGTATGACATTTAAATTATGATGGAGGAATCCCAAAATGTTAATACATGTGCACAGATCTCCTCTGGTGTCATCCGTAAGTCAGATGATGCTGTTTTGTAAGGTCAGGATGTATTTTTCTGCTAAGGTGTGCCCCTTCAAGGCCAGAGTCCAATAGTCATTAATTTAGCACAGGCTAAGGTCAGAGTTTAATTGTTTAGCTATGCTACTGCAAATTGGAATGTGCTAATCTGTTTCAGGCTGCAGCTCTAAAACACCCTGCATTTTGCAACTATTTTGTATACATATCAAAGTGTTGTGCCCTGGAGTGTGGCAATGTAAAATAATAGATAAATGTACATATAAAAAGTGAATAAAAATGACAAAAATAAACAGACCTAAAATCAAACGATGTTAACTATATTCACTCGCTAATGTTCTTAACAACTGAAGGGAATACATTTCAATACCAGAATTTACAGATCCTCTCAGTTAACAATTGCTGCTTCATCTGTATCATAGAATCATAGAAATTTACAGCACGGAAGGAGGCCATATAAGCCCATCGTGTCCGTGCCAGCCGACAAAGAGCTATCCAGCCTAATCCCATTTTCCAGCTCTTAGTCTGTAGCCTTGTAGGTTATTGCACTTCAAGTGCATATCCAACTACTTTTCAAATGTGGTGAGGGTTTCTGCCTCTACAACCCTTTCAGGCAGCGAGTTCCAGACCCCACCACCCTCCGGGTGAAAAAAATTCCCCTCAAATCCCCACTAAACCTCCTACCAATTATTTTAAATTTATGCCCCAGGTTGTTGACCCCTCTGCCATGGGAAATAGGTCCTTCCTATCGACTCTATCTAGGCCCCTCAATTTTATACACCTTAATTAGGTTTCCCTCAGCCTCCTCTGTTCCAAATAGTTAGTGAGAAAAAAAAAGTACAAATTACCCATTTCTGTTCGAACCTTTCCCGATCTTTTACCATTTTATCAGTAGTATGATCCTCAGCGCTCCACTCAATTTTTATCGTGTTCCATTCTAATCCTGCAAGCTATTCCTTATTCCTACATAATTGTGCTCTAATTAAGTTTGTCCAATACAGGGTACTTAAAGACCAACATATCTGTCGAGGCTCGTCTGATATGTCTTGCACTCTTGGACAAGATACAAAACAAAGCTTGTCTTCTGATGAGCAATTTTTCACTTACAGTATCCAACCCTTCTCTATCTTTCTATTGGAACCTTTCTGGTCTTTTTCTATTTATCAGTAGTATGATTCTCAGCGTTCCTCTCAACTTTCAATTGTGTGTTTCATTCTAATCCTGCTTGCTCATCCGCACCCTTTCATAATCGTGCTGCAATTAAGATTCATCACACACATTCTTTTGACTGGCCTCAAAATTATGGCGATCTTTACCTCCACAAGTCTGTCCCTCATTCCATAACCTTCAGTCTTTTAAACACCAAATTTGATATTACCTTACAACTACTCACAGATTCACTTAATTTTCTCTTCTCCTTCTCGACTTTGGTTGTATCCTGCTCAATGGCCCTCGGTGCCTTAATCTGGCGATAGCTGCTACTTAAACTTGCAGTAAGATGCAAATAAACCATCTTTGAAGTACTGAAAGAAACACGATAATTCAAAAAGTTCTAAATACAAGCCAGGCCCAACTTAGTTACTGTACTTTGAGTATTCGCAGATTAGCAGGCTACAGTGGCATCGTGGTTATGTCACAGAGGCCTGGAGTAATGATCCGGAGATGCCAATTCAAATCCCACCACGGAAGCTGGGGAATTTAAATTCACTTCATTAAATAAAAGCGGGAATAAAAAGCTAGTATCTGTAATGGTGACCATGAGACTACCGAATTGTCATAAAAACCTATCCGGCTCACTAATGTCCGCCTCAAAAAAACAAAAGGGCCTAAAATTGAGGTAGGAGGCTTCCTTCGTATGAACACCTCCGACCCGAAAAAAAATCAACGAATGTACCACTTGGTCCCGGAGAAACGAAGGATCCCAGTTGGAAGCCTAGATTCGCTGCGCATCGCATGGGGAGATGTCTTCGAGGTACGCAAGTCCAACCTGGAGTCACGTGGGCCTGGACAACCAATCACGATGTAGTATTCTCATTGATAATAATGGAAACTCCGTTTGTGCGAGTTCCCATTACTATCAATGAGAAAAAACCCTAAAACACTTAAACGCAACATAATAAATAAATAAAACACCTCACATATTTAAAATTAATTGAAATTAAAGTTAATTAAATGTTTTAGAAATATATTTTGGATTTCTTTTTAATGTGTTTTAATAAGGTTTAAAATAAACTTTCCTTAATGGACAGGGTTTTTAAAACATAAAAATGTGTTTTTAAAATGTAATTTTTATATGTTTTAAAACTCTTACGCTGGTAAAAGTAGACTATGCTCCTGTTTTCACCAGGCGTAAGAGTTTGAAGGACATTCGCTGGGCATGAGTTGGGCAAATAACCCAATCTCTCCCGTGCGAATGTCCTTCTCCCAGGGATGCAGAGGATCTGTCAAGAGAAATCTTGACAGATCGGAAAAGCCGTTTTTTTGGCACACGTGTACTGCGCCCCGAAAACCGGCTTTTGTGAGGCCTCGTACTTCATACAGACCCGGTGAGGCCGATATTTTAGCCCCAATAGTAAAACTGGACGGATCATCCGGCATCGACCTAGGCACTGGATTCGGACACGACAAAGGCATATCCAGCCCAGTCAACCTGCAAAGTCCTCCACACTAACAGCTGCACCTAAATTGGGAGAGCTCCCCCACAGACTAGTCAAGCAACAGCCTGGCATAGTCATGCTCACAAAATCATACCTTTCAGCCAACGTCTAAGACTCCTCCTTTGCCACCCCAGAGGTGGTGGTACAGCGGTGGACAAGAGGGATGGAGTGGCACAGGGAGTCCTCAACACTCACTCCAGACCCCATGAAGTCTCATGGCATCAGGTCAAGTATGGGCAAGGAAACCTCCTGCTAAAGACTACCTACTGCCCTCCCTCAGCTGAGGAATCATTACTCCTCCATGATAACCATCACTTAGAACAAGCACTGAGGGTAGCAAGGGCACAGAATGTATTTTGGTGGGGGACTTCAATGTTCATGACCAAGAGTGGCTCGGTAGCACCATTGCTGGCCAATCGTGAAGGACAAAGCTGCCAAACTGAGCCTGTGGCAGATGGTGACAACACCAATGAGGGAAAAACCTACTTGGCCTCATCCTCAGCAATCTACCTGTCGCAGAAGCATCTCTCCAGGACAGTATTAGTAGCAGTGACCAAAGCACAGTCCTTGTGGAGACGAAGTCCTGTCATCGCAGTGAGGCCACCCTCCATCGTGTTGTGTAGCACTACCACCGTGCGAAATGCGATAGATTCAGAACAGATCTAGCAGCTCAAAACTGGGCATCCAGGAGGAACTGTGGGCCATCAGCAGCAGAATTCCATTCCACCACAATCTGTAACCTCATGGCCCGGCATATCCCTCACTACTATTACCATCAAGCCAGGCGACCAACCCTGGTTCAATGAGGAGTGTAGAAGAGCATGCCAGAAGCAGCACCAGGTGTACCTAAAAATGAAGTGCCAACCTGGGGAAACTGCAACACAGGACTACATGCATGATAAACAGCAGAAGCAGCATGCTATAGACAGAGATAAGTGATCCCACAACCAACAGATCAGATCAAAGCTCTGCAAGTCCTGAATGGCGGTGGTCAAATAAACAAGAGGAGGCGGCTCCATGAACATCCCATCCTCAATGATGACAGAGCCCAGCACGTGAGTGCAAAAGACAAGGCTGAAGCGTTTGTAATCTTCTTCAGCCAGAAATGCCAAGTGGATAACCCATCTCAACCTCCTCCTGAGGTCCCCACCATCATGGAAGCCAGTCTTCAGCCAATTCGATTCACTCTACGTGATATCAAGAAACGGCTGAGCAGACTGGATACAGCAAAGGCTATGGACCCAGACAACATCCTGGCTGTTGTGCTATAAATTTGTGCTCCAGAATTAGCCTCGCCTCTAGCCAAGTTGTTCCAGTACAGCTACAACACTGGCAGCTACCAGACAATGTGGAAAACTGCCCAGTTATGTCCTGTCTGCAAAAAGCAGGACAAATCCAATCCGGCCAATTACCATCCCAGCAGTCTACTCTCATCATCAGCAAAGTGATGGAAGGTGTCATTGACTGCGCTATCAAGCAGCACTTACCAATAAACTGCTCACCAATGCTCAGTTTTGGTTCAGTCAGAACCATTCAGCTTCAGACCTCATTACAGCCTTGGTCCAAACATGGACAATAGAGCTGAATTCCAGAGGTGAGACAAGAGTAATTGCCTTTGACATTAAGGCAGCATTTGACCAACTGTGGCATCAAGGAGCCCGAGTAAAATTGAAGACAATGGGAACCAAGGGGAAATAAATCTCCACTGGCTGGAGTCATGCCTAGCACAAAGGAAGATGGTTGTGATTCGGCGATGGTAATGCCGCTGAATGTTAAAGGGTGGTGGTTAAACTCTCGCTTGTTGGCAATCGTCATTGCCTGGCACTTGTGTGGCACAAATGTTACTTGTCACTTATCAGCCTAAGCCTGGATATTGTCCAGGTCTTGCTGCATTCGGGCACGGACTGCTTTATTATCTGAGGAATTGCGAGTGGCACTGAACACTGCAATCATCAGCGAACATCCCCAATTCTGACCTTATGATTGAGGGAAAGTCATTGATGAAGCAGCTGATAATGGTTGGGCCGAGGACACTGACCTGAGGAACTCCTGCAACGACATCCTGGGGCTGAGATGATTGACCTCCAACAACCACAACCATCTTCCTTGGTGCTAAGTATGACTCCAGTGGAGAGTTTTCCCCTCAATTCCCATTGACTTCAATTTTCTTAGGGCTCCTTGATGCCATAAGGGACAGTAAGCAGATAAGGAATTGGAGAAGCCCACCCACCACAGCATCATTTTTGGACTCCAGAATGATAATGCATGGGTGGGAAAAGAAGCCATTGCTGGAGATGCATTGGTTAGGTTCAGGTTGGTAAAAATGGAACCATGCAAGAGCAGTCCCATAAAACTGGATGATGGAGGATGATCTGGACAACGGTATCAAATACTATTGAGAGGCAAAGGAGGAAAAGGAGAGATAACATACCACAGCCAAAGTCATAAAAGCAGAGGTTCTCAACCGGGTTCCGTGAGAAGATTTGAAGGGGCCCACCAGAAATGACCAGATTCTACACAACATCCTGTCCCTCACACAATGATTGGTTGGAGGACTTGCTTGGTTCTCCAGCCTCTCTTCCTATTGGCCTGGAGCTCTCATCAATTACCTGGGGAGTGTGAGCTGAGCACTGGCTGGTGGAGACGCAGCAGACAAGAGATTTGGAGGGAGCAGGTTAATAATCTCTGGGTGGGAGGGGGTGGGGCAACAGTTCCGACATTCACCCCAGCTGGAAAGCGCAGTGCAAGCGTCAAACTCTGGGAACAACAGCAAGTGTTGAGAACTCTCAGGGAGCATCTGTAAAAGATGGAGAAATGGCGATCGGTCAGGGCCAGTTTCCTATACCTTCCACGGTTCCTCTCCCAGCATTGTTATTCCCAATCCTAAATCGAACATCCTAACTGTAATCCCTAACCCACAACCATAAAATCCTAACCCAAACACTACCGTAAGCCCCAACCTCTAACTTTACACCCCAACTATAGTTCTAATGTCCATCACTAATCCCTAAAGTTCATATGTTTCATTGTATAAGTTTTCAAATATCTCCATGGCCTCACCCCTCCCTATATCTAATCTCCTCCAAACCTACAACCCTCCAAGATATCTGCACTTCTCCAATTCTGTCCTCCTGAGCATCCCCGATTTTAATTATTCCACCATTGGCAACTTGCCTTCAGCTACCAAGACCCTAAGCTCTGGAATTCCATCCTTAAATACCACCCCCCCCCCCCGACCCCCCACGCCGCCAAACCCCCTTCAAGACACTCCTTAAAGACACTCCTTAAAAATCAAGCTTTTGGTCATTTGCTCCAATATCTCATTATTTCTTTGAGCCGTGAGCACAAATTTTACGTGCAATATAAAGCAATAGCTCCTGGTGCCAATTCTCAAACTTTTCTAATTATACCGCCCATTCCTGGGCTGTAATGAATTTCTAGCTCAATCTCAGGATAAGGGGTCGGCCATTTAGGACTGAGACGAGGAGAAATTTCTTCACTCGGAGGGTTGTGATTCTTTGGAACTATATCCCAGAGGACAATGGATGCTAAGTCGTTGAGTATATTCAAGACTGGGCTCGACAGATTTCTGGGCACTAAGGGAATCACGGGATATGGGTACAGAGCGAGAAAATGAAGTTAAGGTGGAAGATTAGCAATGATCTTATTAAATTGCAGAGCAGGCTCGAGGGTCATATGACCTACTCCTGCTCTTATTTCTTATGTTCTTTTGACTTTTACTGAGTGGGGTGCCCATTGCATAGGCTCCATTCTATAGGTAGTTAAAATGGTATTGATGTCCTATGTATGTCTACATAGATTAATGAGGTTCCTGCCTGATTCAGGTGGGTGCTTCAGCTGCCCAGCGGAAGATCCTGGGAAAAATGAGGGTGGAGTAGGAATGGGTCAGTAAGTCTACCACCTCCATTTTAACTGCATTTAAAATCTAGCTGTTTTAGTAACAGATTCAGGTTTCTTTCACATAAGAAACTACTTGGCTGGCAAGTGGCACTTTATCTCAATTGATTCAAGGGGTATTGTGCTGGAAAATGTCAAGTTATCTTTGGTTGGATGATACATTTACCTGATGATGTACTTACCTGAAGTACAATTGAAAACTAATCTGTCTATGTCCTTCATCCCCATATCCCTTGATTCCCCTTGAGTCCAAAAATCCATCTGTCTCAGCCTTGAATATACTCAATGACTCAGCCCCTAGTTCTGGACTCTCCAGCCAAGAGAAACAACCTCTCAGCATCTACCGCGTCAATCCCCCTCAGAATCTTATATGTTTCAATGAGATGACCACATATTTTTCTAAATTCTAGAGTATAGGCCCAATCTACTCAATTTCTTCTCATTAGGACAACCCTTTCGTCTTGGGGATCAATCTAGTGAACCTTTGTTGCATTGCCTCTTAAAGCATGTATGATGTTTCTCAGATAAGGAGACCAAAATTGTGCACAGTACTCCAGGTGTGGTCTCTCCAAAGTCCTGTACAATTATAATAAGACTTCCTTACTCTTGTACTCCAACCCCCTTGCAATAAAGGCCAACATGCTATTTGCATTCCCAACTGCTTGCTGTACCTGCATGCTAACTTTGTGTTTCCTGCACGAGGACACCTAAATCTCTCTGAACACCAACATTTAATAGTTTCTCACCTTTTAAAAAATATTATTTTTTCTATTCTTCCAACCAAAGTGAATAACCTCACATTATACACCATCTGCCACCTTATTGCCCACTCATTTAACCTCTCTATATCCCTTTGCAGATTCAGTGTGTCCTCCTCACAGCTTACATTCCCACCTAGCTTTGTATCATCAGAAAACTTGGATACATTGCACTCAGTCCCTTCATCCAAGTTATTAATATAGAAATTGTAACTAGCTGAGACCCAAGCACTGATCCTTGCAGCACCCGACTAGTTTCAGTCTGCCAATCTGAAAATGAGCCATTTATCCCTACTCTGTTTTCTGTTAACCAATCCTCTATCCATGCTAATATATTACCCCCAATAGCATGAGTTCTTATCTTGCATAGCAACCTTTTATATGGCACGTTATTGAATGCTTTTTGAATATCCAAATATATTACATCCACTGGTTCCCCTTGATCGACCCTGCTTCCTTAAAAAACTCAAATTTATTAAACACGATTTCCCTTTCATAAATCCATTTTGACTCTGCCTAATCATATTATGATTTTCCAAGTGCCCCGTTACAACTTTAATAATAGATTCCAGCATTTTCCGACAACTGATGTCAGACTAACTGGCCTGCAGTTCCCTGTTTTTTCTCTCCCTCCTTTCTTGAATTACATTTGTTCCCTTCCAATCCGCTGGGACTGTTCTAGAATCTAGGGAATTTTGGAAGATCACAACCAATGCATCCACTATCTCTGCGACCACCTCTTTAAGAACCCTAGGATGTAGGCCATCAGGTCCAGGGGATTTGTTGGATTAGTCCCGCTCGCCTATCACCCCTGTGCTCACTGACCTACATTGGCTTCCAGTTAAGCAACGCCTCGATTGCAAAATTCCCATCTTTATTTTAAAATCCCTCCATGGCCTCTCTCCTCTCTATCACCGTAACCTCCTCAAGCCCTACTAACCACCCCCCCGCCCCCCCCTCCCCGGCCAAGAGATGTCTGCGCTCCCCTAATTCTGCCCTCTTGAGCAGGCTGTGTTTCCTAGACCCCAAGCCTGGAACTTCCTGCCTAAACCGCTCTGCCTCTTTTTCCTCCTTCAAGATGCTCCTTAAAACATATCTCTTTGGCCAAGCTTTGGGTCACCTGCACTAATTTCTACTTATGTGGCTTGATGTCAAATTTTTTATCTCATAATATTTCTGTGAAGCGCCTTGGGACATTTCACTACATTAAAGGCGCTATATAAATACAAGTTGTTGTTATGTGGCTTTGTATCAAATTCGGTTTGATAATGCTCCTGTGAAGCGCCTTGGGACCTTTTACTATGTTAAAGGCGCTACAGGTACAACGTCCAGAATCCGGCTGTCCGAAAACCAGAACTGTCCAAAAACCTGACATTTTTGCAGCGGCCAAGATGGCAACATCGGGTGGCGAGGGACGAGGAAACCGATAAAAAACACAGCGCCAGGAGGGCTGCGGACGAGGAGGATCGGCGGGAATTGGCAGGCAGCAAGGACCGGTTGATCGGCGGGCGGTCGGCAAGGGGCACCAACGAGATCCGAAATCCGGAAAAATCCAAAAACCAGCACAATCTCGGTCCCGAGGTTTACAGATTTCGGACTTTGTACCTACATATAAATATAAATGTTATGTGTTAAAGGGGGTCCATGGAATTTTTATAATACGGGACGGGGACCCAAGAAGCAAAATGGTTGAAAGTCTCTGATAAATTGTATCATTTGTTACTAGCTAGCACCATTATCATGCTGTGAGAACAGGTTTGGGGAGGCAGGGGTGCAAGAAGCCAGACTGGGCAGATTCATTAGTAGTTGCATTGGACAGATAGGTTTTTCAGAAGGAAGACGGTGGTGATGATTTTGAAAGGGACAGAGATGGTGCCTGGGGAAGGGGAGCAGCAACAAAGGCGAGTACATGAGTGGAAAGACACAGAAAACTTGAATGACAAACACGACAGGGATGTGGACGAGGCAGGGAGATAGTTTTGGGATAAGGACAGATAGAGAAGATAATCATGTAATCATGTTGAAATCTGAGGGCCAGTAGGTAACAGTGATCTGGTTGTAGGATCTTGGGTATGGGGTACCTATAAAAAGGTGAAAAGCAATTACATCAAAGATTAAGTTTCATCGACGCAGAGATTAAAACTAATCAAACTTAAATATGAAGGTATAAACTAAAATTAAGGCAAACAACACAAAGAATATCCTGAGGAATATAGACAGCAGAGAGAAATGAAAGAAGACTAGAAGATAACCCCCTTCTTCTCGGAGTGGTCTTACAGTTGGAGATGAAGAGTGGAAATCTATTTGAGGATGATGAAAGTTTGTTGAAATGTTGGGCCATAATTTGCAGCCTCTCCAGGTGGGTACGATGGGCACATGCGTCCGAAGAAGTCCCACAAGTTCCATGTTTAGGAAGACAGAAAATTAGTAAGCAAGTTTGGAAGGCAGAGGAAACAAAGGCTGGAAAAAGAGACAACAAGGCAGTTTGGCAATGCTAAATGGTATATACATTAATGCAAGGAGTCTAGGAAATAAGCCAGATGAGCTAAGGGCACAGATAGACACGTGGGATGATGATACGATAGTCTTACTTAGACGTGGCTGAAAGGTCAGGAATGGCAGCTCAACATTCCTTGTTACAGGGTTTTCAGACGAGATAAGAACATAAGAACATAATAATTAGGAACAGGAGTAGGCCATCTAGCCCCTCAAGCCTGCTCCGCCATTCAAAACGATCATGGCTGATCTGGCCGTGGACTCAGCTGCATTGACCTGCCCGCTCCCCATAACCCTTAATTCTCTTATTGGTTAAAAATCTATCAATCTATCTGTGATTTGAATAGATTCAATGAGCTAGCCTCAACTGCTTCCATGGGCAGAGAATTCCACAGATTCACAACCCTCTGGGAGAAGAAATTCCTTCTCAATTCGGTTTTAAATTGGCTCCCCCGTATTTTGAGGCGGTGCCCCCTAGTTCTAGTCTCCCCGACCAGTGGAAACAACTTCTCTGCCTCTATCTTGTCTATCCCTTTCATTATTTTAAATGTTTCTATACGATCACCCCTCATCCTTCTGAACTCCAACGAGTAAAGACCCAGTCTACTCAATCTATCATCATAAGGTAACCCCCTCATCTCCAGAATCAGCCTAGTGAATCGTCTCTGTACCCCCTCCAAGGCTAGTATATCCTTCCTTAAGTAAGGTGACCAAAACTGCACGCAGTACTCCAGGTGCGGCCTCACCAATACCCTGTACAGTTGCAGCAGGACCTCCCTGCTTTTGTACTCCATCCCTCTCGCAATGAAGGACAACATTCCATTTGCCTTCCTGATTACCTGCTGCACCTGCAAACTAACTTTTTGGGATTCATGCACAAGGACCCCCAGGTCCCGCTGCACCGCAGCATGTTGTAATTTCTCCCCATTCAAATAATATTCCCTTTTACTGTTTTTTTTCCCCCAAGGTGGATGACCTCATATTTTCCGACATTGTATTCCATCTGCCAAACCTTAGCCCATTCACTTAACCTATCTAAATCTCTTTGCAGCCTCTCTGTGTCCTCTACACAACCCGCTTTCCCACTAATCTTTGTGTCATCTGCAAATTTTGTGACACTACACTCTGTCCCCTCTTCCAGGTCATCTATGTATATTGTAAACAGTTGTGGTCCCAGCACCGATCCCTGTGGCACACCACTAACCACCGATTTCCAACCTGAAAAGGACCCATTTATCCCGACTCTCTGCTTTCTGTCAACCAGCCAATTCTCGATCCATGCTAATACATTTCCTCTGACTCCGCGTACCTTTATCTTCTGCAGTAACCTTTTGTGTGGCACCTTATCAAATGCCTTTTGGAAATCTAAATACACCACATCCATCGGTACACCTCGATCCACCATGCTCGTTACATCCTCAAAGAATTCCAGTAAATTAGTTAAACATGATTTCCCCTTCATGAATCCATGTTGCGTCTGCTTGATTGCACTATTCATATCTAGATGTCCCGCTATTTCTTCCTTAATGATAGCTTCAAGCATTTTCCCCACTACAGATGTTAAACTAAGCGACCTATAGTTACCTGCCTTTTGTCTACCCCCTTTTTTTTTAAAAAACAGAGGCGTTACATTAGCTGCTTTCCAATCCGCTGGTACCTCCCCAGAGTCCAGAGAATTTTGGTAGATTATAACTAATGCATTTGCTATAACTTCCGCCATCTCTTTTAATACCCTGGGATGCATTTCATCAGGACCAGGGGACTTGTCTACCTTCAGTCCCATTAGCCTGTCCAGCACTACCTCCCTAGTGATAGTGATTGTCTCAAGGACCTCCCTTCCCACATTCCCATGACCAGCAATTTTTGGCATGGTTTTTGTGTCTTCCACTGTGAAGACCGAAGCAAAATAATTGTTTATGGTCTCAGCATAGAGAGAGGGTTAAAAAAGGAGGGGTAGTGGGGGGGGTCAGGGTATTGATTAAAGAAACAATTACAGGAGGGATATGATGTTAGAAGGATAATCTAATGAGGCTATATGGGTTGAACTAAAGAACAAGAAAGGGGCAATCAAACTGCTGGGAATGTACACTCCGAGGGAGGTGGAAGAGCAATTTTGTAGGCAAATTTCTGATAAGTGCAAAAACAATAGGGCAGTAATATTGGGGGATTTCAATTACCCCAATATTAATTGGGATACTATCAGTGTAAAAAGTACAGAGAGCACGGAATTCCTAAATTGCATTCTGGAGAACTTTTTTTAAGCCACTATGTAGCAAGCCCAACAAGAGTGGGCAGTAGTGATCACAATTCAGTTAGCTTTAGCATAATTATGGATAAGGACAAAGAAAAAACAGGAGCAAGGGTTCTAAATTGGGGAAAGCCAATTTTACTAGGCCAGAAAGTGATTTAGCAAAAGTGGACTGGAACCAGTTACTTCAAGGTAAGTGCCAGAGCAGTGGGAGGCATTCAAAAGGGAGGTACATGGAGTTCAGGGTAAACATGTTCCCACAAAGAAAAAGGGTAGAATTGCCAAATTTAGAGCCCCCTGGATGACAAGGTGCATACAGGGTAAGATAAGGTAAAAAAAAGGGAAGCCTATATCAGATATTGTGAGCTCAATACTGCAGAAAGCCGAGAAGAGTATAGAAAGTGCAGGGGTGAAATTATGAAATTAGGAAAGCAAAAAGTGGGCATGAAAAAATACTGGCAAGTAGAATCAAAGAGAACCCAAAGATGTTTTACAATTACATAAAGAGCAAGATAACCAAGGAAAGAGTAGGGTCTATTAGGGATTAAAATAATGATCCATGTGGGGAGGCGGAGGATGTGGGTAAGGTACTAAATGAATACTTTTGCAGCTGTCTTCACAAAACAGGAGGACGATGCCGACGTTGAGGTTCAGGAGGAAGATCGTGAAATATTGGACAAGATAAACATAGTGAGAGAGGAACTATTAAGGGGTTCAGCATCCTTGAAAGTAGATAAATCACCAGGACCGGATGAAATATATCTGAAGCTATTAAAAGGGAGGAAATTGCACAGGCTCTGATCAGCAGTTTTCAATCCTCCCTGGCTACAGGAATTGCACCAGAGGATTGGAGAACTGCTAATATTGTACCATTGTTCACAAAGGGAGGAAGGGATAAACCAAGCAATTACAAGCCAGTTAGTTTAACCTCAGTGGTAGGCAAATTACTGAAATCGATTCTGAGGAACAGTATCAACCTTCATTTAGAAATCACAGATCAATCAAGGACAGTCAGCATCGATTGGTTAAAATGTCATGTCTGACTAACTTAATATGAGTTCTTTGAGGAGGTAACAAGGAGGATCGATGAGGGCAGTGCGTTTGATGTAGTTTACATGGAGTTTAGCAAGGCTTTTGACAAGGTCCCACATGGTCGGCAGATCAAAAAAGTAAAAGCCCATCAGATCCACGGGAGAGTGGCAAATTGGATCCAAAATTGGCTCAGTGGCAGGAAGCAAAGGGTAATGGTGGAGGGAAGTTTTTGTGACTGGAAGGCTGCTTCCAGTGGGGTTCCACAGGGCTCAGTACACGGTCCCTTACTTTTTGTCATGTATATTAATGATTTAGACTTAAACGTAGGGGGCATGATAAAGAAATTTGCAGCTAATACAAAAGTTGGCCATGTGGTTGATTGTGAGGAGGAGAGCTCTAGACTGCAGGAAAATATCGACGAACTGGTCAGTTGAGCAGAAAAGTGGCAAATGGAATTCAATCCGGAAAAGTGTGATGTAATGCATTTGGGGAGGGGCATCATCATCATTAGGTGTTAATACAGATTCTTTTTCCCTCAATCTGTTTCAGCGAATACACTGACACGCGAACATCTCTTTGCCTTTTCTGTAAAAGACCTTTATTGAAGATTCTCTGGCCGGGACTTGTCAAGACAAAGGGACACTCTCAATCAGAGCCTGTTTACCTTCCCCTGGACAAGCCCTTTTTCAGCGCGACACAACAACAGTTATACATTTTCAAAACAGAACACATTTGATTAGCACTTGGTCTATCCAATCCCTTTCTGCCTCTCTCTCTTCTTTTCTCTCTCTCCCCCCCCACCCCGAGTACATCCAATGGCAGGCAAGAAAGTCTCCCAATCAGGGCTGGTGTCAGGTCAGGTTAGTTATAGCTTTGCTACACTGTCTTCCCTTATCAGTAAAGAACCCAATTCGTTTCCCTTCCTCCTTATCAGTAGAAGCTATTACTTTTCCCCTCCTATCTAGGATTGCTTTCTTTCTTTGTGCTGCCTTGCGGCTTTCTCATGACCCGTGTCTAACCTCAACTTCAACTCTTGGTAACCCCTTTTTTTCTGGTGATTCTGCAGTTGTCTGCATCTTGACATTTCTTTAGCTATTTTCCCATGATTCCCTATCTCCATCCTTTTGCCACATTCTCTATCCATCTACCACCTTCGTAACCCTTCTTTACACATTCTCATAGGCAGTCTCTCAGAGTCTAGGATGACTTGCTTATACACTGGAAATGAGTTCTTAGGTGACTGAAGAGTCCAATACGGAACCAACAGTCTCTGTCACAGGTGGGGCAAACGGTGGTTGAAGGAACAGGTGGGTGGGGTGTCTGGGTTGACACGCACTCCTTCTGCTGTCTGAGGGGCAACAAGGCAAGGGACTACACAATAAATGGGAGGATACCGAGGGGTGTGGAGGAACAGAGGGACCTTGGAGTATATGTCCACAGACCCTTAAAAAGCTAGCAGGACAGGTCGATAAGGTAGTTAAAAAGGCATATGGAATGCTTTTCTTTATTAGCTGAGGCATAGAATACAAGAACAGGGAAGTTCCACTAGAATTGTATACGAGTTAGGCCATAACTTGAGTAGTGTGCGCAGTTCTGGTCGCCAGATTACAGGAAGGATATGATTGCACTAGAGAGGGTATAGAGATTTATGAGGATGTTGCCAAGGCTGGAAAACTTTAGCTATGAGAAAGATTGGATAGGCTGGGGTTGTTCTCCTTGGAACAGAGGAGGCTGAAGGGAGATTTAATTGAGGTGTATAAAATTATGAGAGGCTTAGAGTGGATAGGAAGCGCCTATTTCCCTTAGCAGAGGGGTCAATAACCAGGGAGCATAAATTTAAAGTATTTGGTAGAAGGATTAGAGAGATGAGATGAGGAAACATTCCTTCACCCAGAGGGTGGTGGGAGTCTAGAACTCACTGCCTGAAAGAGTGATAGACGCAGAAACCCTCATCACATTTAAGAAGTACTTGGATGTGCATTTAAAGAGCCATAATCTACATGACTACGGACCTAGTGCTGGAAGGTGGGATTAGGCTGGGTAGCTCTTTTTTGACCGGCACGGACACAATGGGCCACATGGCGTCCTTCTGTGTCGTAATTTTTTCTGTGTTTCTATGATTTGCGATCTGGGAATTTCTTTTGACAGATCGCGCACCTCCCCGGGAGAAGGGTCTTCGTGGTGGAGATTGGGCTATTTGCCCAACGCTTGCCCAGCGAATGCCCTTCAAACTCTTACGCCTGGTAAAGGCTTGCTTTTACCAATGCAAATGTTTTGAGAGAGAAAAAAATAAATATTACTTTTTTTTAATATTTAAAAACCCTGCCCATGAAGCTAAGTTTATGTTTAACACTATTAAAACATTTTTTTTTTAAATTTTCAAAATAAATAAATCATGGCTCTGTAAGCCAAAAAAGAGCTTTCCAGCCTAATCCCACTTTCCAGCTCTTGGTCCATAACCTTGTAGGTTACAGTATTTCAAATGCATATCCTTTTTAAATGTGATGAGAGTTTCTGCCTCTGCAACCCTTTCAGACAGAGAGTTCCAGACTCCCACCACCCTCTTGGTGACAAAAGTTCTCAACATCCCTGTAATCCTTCTACCAATTACTTTCAATCTATGCTCCCTGGTTATTGACCCCTCTGCTAAGGGAAATAGGTCCTTCCTATCTACTCGATCTTGGCCCCTCATAATTTTATACACCTCAATTAAATCTCCCCTCAGCCTCCTCTACTCCAAAGAAAACAACTCCAGCATATCCAATCTTTCCTCACAGCTAAAATTCTTACTTTTCTGACCAGTGTGCCATGTGGAACCTCATCAAAAGCCTTGCTAAAATCCAAGTAGACTACATCAAAAGCACTACCCTCATCGACCCTCCGGTTACCTCCATAAAAAATTCAATCAAGCTAGTCAGACACAACCTTCCCTTAACAAATCTATGCTCACTGTTCTTGATTAATCCGTGCTTTTCTAAATGACAATTCATTTCTGAAGTGTGTTCAGGAGAACTTTCTTGATCAGTACGTTTCCAGCCCAAAGAGGAAGGAGGAATTGCTGGGTCTGGTTCTGGGGAATGAGGTGGGTGAAGTAGAGCAAGTGTCAGTAGGGGAACATTTAGGGAACAGTGATCACAGTGTCATACGGTTTAGACTAGCTATGGAAAAGGACAGGGAGCAACCTAGAGTAAAAAATAAGTATTGGAGGTAAGCCAATTTCATTGGGTTGAGAATGGATCTGGCCCTGGTAAATTGGAATCAAAGATTGGCAGGGGCTACCTTTAAAGAAGTGATGTTCGGGTACAGTCGAGGTACATTCCCACGAGGGTGAAAGGTAGGGCAACCAAAGCCAGAGTTCCCTGGATAACAAAAGAGATAGAGAGTAAGATGACGCAGAAAAAAAAAGGGGGTGTATGACAGATGTCAAGTTGAGAATACAAGTGAAAACCAAGCTGAATATAGAAAGTTCAGAGGTGAAGTAAGAAGGGCAAAGAGAGGAGTACGAGAAGAGATTGGCAGTTAACAAATGGGAATCCAAAAGTCTTCTACAGGCATATAAGTAGTAAACGAGAAGTAAGAGAGGTGGGGCCAATTAGGGACCAAAGTGGAGACCTAAGCATGGAGGCAGAAGGCATGTCGGAGGTACTAAGTGAGTACTTTGCAACTGTCTTTACCAAGAAAGAAGATGAAGTCAGTGAAATAGGAGGTAGTTAAGATAGTGGGTGGGATAAAAATTGATAAGGAGGTGGTACTAGAAGCTTTTAGAAATAATAATCCAGAACAAAATGGTCACTTGGACAAGTATGGATTAATTAAGGAAAGCCAGCATGGATGTGTTAAAGAAAAATTGTGTTCAACTAACTTGATTGAGTTTTTTGGTGAAGTGAGGGTTGATGAGGACACTGCAGTTGATGTGGTGTACATGAACTTCCAGAAGGTGTTTGATAAAGTACCACACAATAGACTTGCCAGAAAAGTTGAAGCCCATGGAATAAAAAGGACATTGGCAGCATGGATACGATATTAGCTAAGTGACAGGAAACAGAGTAGTGGTGAACGGTTGTTTTTCAGACTGGAGGAAGGTATGCAGTGATGTTCCCCAGAAGTTGGTACTAGGACCACTGTTTTTCTTGATATATTTTAATAACTTGGACTTGGGTCTGCAGGGCACAATTTCAAAATTTGCAAATGACACAAAACTTGGAAGTATAAGATAGTGATAAACCTCAAGATCGACATAGACATGCTGGTGGAATGGGCAAACGCGTGGTAGATGAAAATTAACGCAGAAATGTGCGAAGTGAGACATTTTGGTAGGAAGAATGAGACACAATATAAACTAAAGGCAACAATTCTAAAGGGGGTACATGAACAGAGCGACCTGGGGGTATATGTGCACAAATTTTTGAAGGTGGCAAGGCAGGTTGAGAAAGCGATTAAAAAAGCATATGGGGTCCTGGGCTTCATAAAGAGGCAGAGAGTACAAAAGCAAGGTGAACCTTTATAAAACAGTGGTTTGGTCTCAACTGGAGTAGTGTGTCCAATTCTGGGCACCGCACTTTAGGAAGGATGTGAAGGCCTTAGAGAGGGTGCAGAAAAGATTTACAAGAATGATTCCAGGGATGAGGGACTTCAATTATGTGGATAGACTGCAGAAGCTGAGGTTGTTCCCTTTAGAGCAGAGAAGGTTGAGAGGAGATTTGATAGAGGTGTTCAAAATCATGAAGGGTCTAGACAGAGTAGATAGAGAGAAACTTTTCCCATTGGCGGAAGGGTTGAGAACCAGAGGACACAGATTTAAGGGTGACTGGCAGACGAACCAAAGGCATCATGAGGAAAAACTTACATAGAAACATAGAAAATAGGTGCAGGAGTAGGCCATTCGGCCCTTCGAGCCTGCACCGCCATTCAATGACATCAAGGCTGAACATGCAACTTCAGTGCCCCATTCCTGCTTTCTCGCCATACCCCTTGATCCCCCTAGTAGTAAGGACTACATCTAACTCCTTTTTGAATATATTTAGTGAATTGGCCTCAACAGCTTTCTGTGGTCGAGAATTCCACAGGTTCACCACTCTCTGGGTGAAGAAGTTTCTCCTCATCTCGGTCCTAAATGACTCGAGTGGTTAGGATCTGGAATGCACTGCCTGGAGGCAGAATCAATCGTGGCTTTCAAAAGGGAATTGGATAAGTACTTTAAGGAAAAAAATTTGCAGGGCGTGGGACTAGCTGGCTGAAGTGCTCTTGCAGAGAGCCAGCATGGGCTTGACAGGCCGAATGGCCTCCTTCTGTGCTGTAATCATTCTATGATATCCAGGGGACTCTAGATTTGGGAGTCCCACCCTTTTTCTTTGTGGGAACATATTTGCACTGAACCCTCTATCTCCTCTTTGAATGCCTTCAACTGCTCTGACACGGATTTACCTTCAAGTCGCTGTTTCCAGTCCACTTTTGCTAAATCACATCTCAGCTCAATAACATTGGCCTGCACTCGAATGAGAACTTTCACTCCTGGTCCATTTTTGTTCTTTTCCATAACTACGCTAAATCTAACTGAATTATGATCACTACCACCAAAATGCTCTCCCACCGGCGCAGCTTCATTCCTTAAAACCAAGTCCAGAATCCCTCCACCCTCTTGTTGGGCTTGCTACATACTGGCTAAAAAATGCTCCTGAATACATTTTAAGGATTCTGCGCCCTCGATAACTTTTACACTGATTTTATCCCAGTTAATATTAAGGTAATTGAAATCCACTATTACTGTCATATTGTTTTTGCACTTCTCAGAAATTTGCCTACATATTTGCACTTCTATCTCCCTGACTATTTGGCAGTCTCTAGCACACACTCAGCAGTATGACTGCCCCTTTTTTTCTTCTTCAGTTCAACCCATATGGCCTCATGTGATGATCCTTCTATCATGTTTCAGTAGTAGCTATGATATTATACTTCCACGTGTCGATCTTTGCCCTCAGCTCATCTGCCTTATTTACCAGACTCCTTGCATTGAAGTATATACCATTAAGCACTGGCAAACACATTTGTTGTCCATTTTCCAGCCTTCGTTTCCTCTGCCTTCCATCTCCAGCTTTGCTTCACTCCCTTCTGAATCTACACTCAGGTTCCAATCCCCACCAAGCTAATTTAAATCTTCCCCAACAGCACTAGCAAACCTCCCAGTGAGGAAGATATTGGTCCCGACCCTGTTGAGGAGCAACCAGTCCGGCCAGTATAAGTCCCACCTCCCCCAGAAGTGGTCCCACTGCCTCAGGAATCTGAAGCCCTCTTACCGGCACCATCTCTCCAGCCATGCATTAATCTACTCTATCCGCCAATTTCTGTACTCACTTGTGCACGGCACAGTTTACTACCTTCGAGAGATAGTGCTCATTACTCTCCTTCGTAGCTCCCTAAAGTCTGCCTGCAGGACCTCATCCCTCTTTCTACCTTGGTCAATGGTACTGATCTGGACTATGACATCTGGCTGTTCACCCTCCCCCATGTCCTGCAGCCGCTTAGTGACATACTTGACTCTGGCACCATCCTGAGTCACATCTACAGCCGCAGAAACACCTGTCTGTTGCCCCAACTATTGAATCCCCCATCACTATTGCTTTTTTACGCCGCCTCTCCCCCCCCCCCCACCGCCCCAAGGCAACCCATGGTCCTGTGAACTTGGCTCCGGCTGTACTTCCCAGAGGAACCATCGCACTTCACCAGAACTGAATGCCGGTTAGTGAGGGAGATGCACTCAGGGTACTCCTGCACTACCTGCCTGGTCCTCCTTGTCTGTCTGGCGGTCACCCTTTCCCTCTCTGCCTGCATATGCTTAAGCTACGAGATGACCACCTCCGGAAACATGCTATCCATATAGCTCTCAGCCTCCCGGATGCATTGCAATGAAGCTCCAGAACACCGAGCTCAAGCTCCTCCAGCTGATTACACTTCCTGCACGTGTGGTTGTCACAAGAAGCATCCTGGACTTCCCGCATGGCACAAGATGCCCTTTACAAAGGTTTTGCATAAAATCATATCCATTTGTACATGCTCCTCGTAAACACTTTCAATTTCAAGAGTTCTGCTCCTGCGTTCTAGGTTAGTTAAAGTTCGCATAACTTGAATCAACAGCTTACACTCGTTATTTAAACCTATGGTGAAAATGTGTGAAAACATATAGCAATGGAGACAGTGAAGTGAACAAAGGAATCATGGAAGGATAACCAAAAGAATGTCAGACTGTAAATGTTACAACATTGGCACAAATAGCAGACTTGCTCAAGGTCTTGGTTACTAGTCACGCCAGTAAAATTGTAACATTTACAAGCAATGGGTAAAAAGCTCTTTGTGCAAAACAGTTCCTATAACCACTTGCCCGTATCTAATTGGGCAATGGAGGCCAGGTGTCGGCTCATGAGTGGACAAAGGGAAGGAGGGATCACAAAGGATAAGGTGAACTGAATGTCCCTCAATTGTGTTACGTACCGAAAGGGTATAACCGTTGCGCCAAGGGAAGTGAGCACACTCTGAAGGGAGAGCGTTCCTTTGTTCTGATAAGTCCCGGCCAGTGAAACAAATAATAAAGACTGCTTTGTTATAAGCTGCTTTGGTGTTCGTGTCAGTGTATTCGCTGAAGCAGATTGAGGGAAAAAGAATCCGTATTAACATTTGGTGTCAGAAGTGGCATCTCAACAGACGACTGCCGAAAACTTGTGAATTAAGAGCCAGACTAGCCTTGGAGGAGACGGGAGAAAAGTGGCCACTGGAGTGAGTACCCTTTAAAATACCACTTCAGTTTCCTTCAGTTCCAAAAGTCTGAGGAAAGTTTGGCCACTCGCTGGCTCTCAGGTAGCGTCTGAACGAGATCCAGGTCAATCTGGCAAATACCTTCTAAACTTAGGAAATAAGTGTCCAAGTCAGGTGTGACGTCGACCTTGTATATCACTTGGCCCGTCTCGGCACTGATTGGATTTAAATCGCGCGGCGACGCGGAGGATAGGGAACTAGGGAAATCGCGCGGCGACGCGAACCGCGTGGCAACGCAGAGGATAGGGAATTAGGAAATCGACGCGGAGGGATAGAAAAACCGCGCGGCGATGCGGAGGTTAGGGAATTAGGTAAAATTAAGCCGCAGGGCGACGCGGGACTGTGTAAATTTAAAATTGTACTTATGCCAGGTACGGCGTCGATCTTGTATATCACTTGGTCCGCCTAGGCTCTGGATAAGATAACTTATTCCACCGCGGGCCGACGCGGGGACAATCGGGATTAATTAGTACCCTGATCCTACGCGGGGCGACGCGAGGATGGGTAATTTAGATAAAACTACCTGAATTCCCTGAAAGATCATGGATCCAAAAATACAGCCGGCCAAAACAATTAATAGGAAAGGAGAGACACTTTTGTGAACGTCTATTTTGAATGAGAAGTACTTGTGTGATTTTGACTGCAGAATGAAAACCTGTTTGGGAAACCGGGGAGTTGTGGTTTGTTTTAGCTCCACCCACTTTTTCAAACAGAGTGAAAGTTTTTTTAACCCTTCGTAGTGTTGTCCTGTATGTGGGAAGTTTAAGAGTGTGAACCTTATTGAATTACATTTTAAGTTAGGAACGCAGGTGTGGATATATTCGGATGATAAGTTACGGAGCTAGGAAATGCACAAAGGATAGGTTTGTTGAGTAAAAGATAAAAAATACATGGTCCCGGTGGTTGAAAAAAAAAAAAATTTATTTGACACGCTCACTTACTTGTCGAAAGAAAACATGCAATGATTGATTACATTGGGTTGAAAGACATAAATTTAGTCTCGGAATGAGATAAAAATGCCTTTTAAAAAAGCTTCTAAGCTCAAAAAAAAGTTTTAAATAAAGATTGAAATTACAAAGTTTGAATTGGGATTTTGAGATATTCAGAGAAGGCACAGCAAAATACTGAGGTAGATTCAAAAAAAAATTATATTAAATCTGATCTCTTAAAGAAAATAGGAGATATAAAACTAAAAAGTTTGGAAACAATCTAGAAATACCTTCAGGGATCAGGTCAAACTCCTGGGCGAGTGGCGAGCTATCTGCGAAGGTGTAAAAGGGACTTTTGAAAAATGTTAAAAACAGCAAGCTTTAGCAGTTTCGAAGAGACATGGTAACGACCTTGAAACTGGAACAATTGCGATAACGAAAAGCAGCCCTCTCAGCCTATGTGCCAGACTTCCCTCTAGTTATGGAAAAGACGGGAAAAAAAGTCGCAACCTTGAAAGAAAACAAATACAAAACCTAATTTGAAGAAAGGAGAACTTTAAAAAAAAAGACGTAACGTACTAAATAGGTGCTGAAAGGAAAAAAAGTGTTCCGAGATGGAAAAGGACATAACTTACTAAATACTAGCTGATATTTGCTGTGAAAAAGATAATGGCTTAATTGAAAAAATTTTGGAAGAGGTAATGCCTTCCGGGCGGGGGATAATTCATCTCAATTCTGCGCTATTCTACTTCAGTGCCTACCCCATTCAATTGCTCACGCTATCCGGATCAATAATATGAATTGGGCAGATAACAGTCAGGCCCAGATGGAGAGAGCAGTGAAATGACACTCTCCTTGGAACAATGATTTTAAATTATGAGAAAGTTCCACTGCAGTTTGAAAAGATGAATCACTTCTGTCAAGTTGGCAGGAAAACACCACTAAATTAAGATTCTCATTGACAGAAGGAGGACATGTTAAAACCGTAGACATCTTAAAGAAAGAGTGCGTGCACGAAAAACGTACCAGGAGCTCCACTCGGACCTCTGAAAAGGGTATTGATAGACTACGTAGTCAAATGGTTGGCCTTGCATTGACCGAAGCTGATGATGAAATTGATGAATGGTCACTGACTCGGCGCCCAACGGCGCCTCCCGCAGCCCCTGGCCCCTTACCACAGTCCACTTGCCACCAACCTCCACCTTACACTCCGACGGTAGGAGGTAATGATAACCATAACCCCACACCAACGAACCAACAAGCCCAGACGGACCCTTCATCCTCTGATAGCGACTCAAATTCCCAGTTCACGAGCCATATAGCCGAGAGGACCAGATCTCACACCCGGAAGGGCAGATGTATATCTCGAAGGAACAGGCAGTCCCGTGAATCCACTAGTCAGAATGCCAGTCGCGAAAGGCAAAACAGACCCTCCCGCCGATCGGGACGCGGAGGTGCTGTGCGGTCAGACGGCTCCGAGCCACCCTCCGACCCAGAAACGTCTTCCGAGGTTGACACCCCCACCCCCAAGCCCCGGCGGCAGCTCCCGGTTCGACCAATGCCAAACCCTGACGCACAACAAGCTGCAGACCACCCCACCATAGATGTCTATGTGCCTTGGAAACCGAGCGAAATTATGGCCATTCTGGCCACCATGCCAGATCGGAAAAGGGAACCTGTCAAGTTTATAGATCATCTTCGAACTACCATTGCAGTTTATAATACAGAATCAAGGGACCTGTGGGCCCTGGTACAGCAGACCCTGAGCCCAACTGAGCACTCCCGATTTCTAGCTCACCTAAGACGTGCAACCCATGACGCATTGTTGGCTGCACACCCTAATAACGCCCAGGACTGCCTAAACGCTGTTTTCACCGCCCTCGGCACGACCCTTCAGAAGCCAATCAGTATGGCCCGCAGTATTAGAAACTAAACCCAAGCGAGACGAAAATGCCGACGAATTCATGGAAAGATTCATTGAAATATACAGAGGTCAATCTGGAGATAATGCCTTCCGGGCGGGGGATAATTCACCTCAATTCTGCACTATTCTACTTCAGTGCCTACCCCATTCGATTGCTCACGCTATCCGGACCAATAATATGAATTAGGCAGATAACAGTCAGGCCCAGATGGAGAGAGCAGTGAAATATTATTGGCAGGAAAAGAAAGGAGAGGGGGAGGTGCGCCCCCAACCCAGGTCAAGACTGAATACGTGACCAGAAAGGAAGAGCCTCCTCGAGGGGAAAGACCGAAACCTGACCCAAGGGGATATCAAATGGAACCGCAGTACTGTGTAAGGGGATGGGTGGATAACCAAGGATATGGGTATACCCAACACCCCAACGGTCCCGGCCCTGCAAACTATGGACCCCTTTATGGCCTTCGATCGGGTATGGGAGGCGGCCAGGGCTGGGGAAGGAGCGGACGATGCTTTAATTGTGGACAGGAAGGACATTGGAGCAGGGAATGCCCCTCCCATCGGCACGAAAAAGGAAGAGGAGGAAAAGGAGGGGGGCAAGAGGACGGGGATCTTATACTAACTTCTCCCAGAGCAACCCCTTTGCCCAACTGTCACCCGAATATCAATACTGACCACGCAGCTTGACTATACGAGGACCTTCCTCGGATGAGGAACCAATGATATCGCTAAAAATTCAAAATGAGTGGCAACCCTTCTTAATAGATACAGGAGCTTCCATGTCCTCTGTGCAGTCGAAGCTTAAACTCCCCGCCTCCACCGAGACACAGGGACTGTCAGGGTTCCTGGGTCAAGTCTCAACATTCCCAGTGTCAGAACCAGTTAAAGTAAATTACAAGGAAGAATCTGTGGAACATCGGTTTGTTATTACCACCAATTTGGACTGTAACTTGATGGCTAGGGATCTCCTCTGTAAATTTCAGTTGCATCTGGAATGCGGGGATGATGGGATTGTTGTAAAGCAAGGAACCTTTAAATGGCAGTGCTACACTAACCGGACCCCTCTATGGGTTTGCCCCAAGCGCCCTATCATGTGACCCTAGCCTATGATCCTAGTGGTAAGAATCAGGATCTCCAGAATCTCTACCAGGATCACGTGGGAGAGGAGTGGGAAATGAATAGAAAGTTGTGGCGGCAGCCCCCAACGGTGGCACCCCACGTCACTCGCGAAGTATTACCTCCCCATCATGCCAGAGATTTAGGAATTATGGTGTGCCAAGCTATAGACGAGGCTCACCCTAGCAGCCCGGATTTGCAGATTGTGGGACATGGCCGGACGGTCCAATTTCACAGGGATCCCGAGAAGGTCCTGACGGTACTATGCCACCATACCGGTACCAATACACCCGATTACGTGGATCCTCACATATGGGCAGAGGACCCCTCCCAAGTGGGCTATACTTCAATCGATCCGATTGAGATCCTAGTACAGGACAATGTGGACTGGCCCTCCATCCGTCAGTACCCACTGAAACCACAGGCAATACCAAGTATCCACCGATTGATCAAGGGACAAGTGGAACAGGGGATTTTGGTTCAATGTCAGTCCCCGTGTAATACACCAATACTGGCAGTCCCTAAGCCAGGCAAAACAAATCAGTTCCGTTTGGTCCAAGACCATCGAGCCATCAATGCTATCGTCCAGCCCCTACACGCTCTGGTTCCCAACCCAGCACAGATACTGTCGTTAATCCCAGCAAACGCCAAGATCTTCGCAATAACAGACCTCCAACACGCCTTCTTCGCTTTGTCGCTAGCCCAGGCGAGTCAGTACCTGTTCGCCTTCACTTACCAGGGACAGCAATATACATGGACTAGACTTCCAAGGGTTCATCCACTCCCCGACCTTATTCTCAAGGTGCCTGCAGGAACAGTTACAGTCCCTCACGCTGACTAAGGGATCCACTTTAATTCAGTATGTGGACGATTTACTGGTAGCCAGCGCAGATGAACCAAGTAATCAGGAGGATGCTAATCAGTTACTGAATTACTTGTCCTCCCTGGGATACATAGTTTCCCCACCAAAGGTCAAAATTGGCCAGTCTCAAGTCAAATTTCTTGGGATCATTTTATCAGGCACCCACCGAGCCTTGGAGGCTAGCCGAGTCGAACCCATCTGCCAGTTTCCAGTCCCTAGCACGGCTAAACAAATGCGGCAGTGGTTGGGGATGATCAATTACTGTAGATCCTGGATCCCTAATGTTGCCCTGATGACCAAGCACCTCACACTGTACACAACCAAGGAAGGCAGCTTTGAAATAGAAACCGCAGACGTCCAAACCTTTAAGGAACTAAAGACAGCCCTGCTGCAAACTCCAGCTTTGGGCCGGCCCCTCTATGACCGGCCCTTTCAACTGTATTGTACGATCCTGAAAGATTGTGCAACCGCTGTCTTAACTCAGAAACACGGGGATAAGCATAGGTCTGTTGCCTACTACTCTTCTAAAATAGACCCCGTTGCCTTGGGGCACCCTGTATGTACTCAAATATTAACTGCCATCTACAATAGCCTTCAATCTGCCGCCAACCTTACCCTCCAGCAGGATATTGTTGTATATACCTCTCACTCCGTAGCTGCCCTCTTGGGTCAACTGCAGACTCAACATCTTACTATGGCCAGGCAGAGTAGATATGAGATCTACCTACTAAATAATCCTAAGCTGACCTTTCGGCACTGTACTGCCATTAATCCGGCCTGTTTTCTTACCGAGCCACCCCAAGATGAGGAAGAACCGAGTCATGACTGTTTATCTTTAATTCAAGAAGCTACCTTGGTCAGGGAGGATTTAGTTGATGTACCAATGGAGGACCCTGGCTGTATTATGTATGTTGACGGAAGCTCTTCCATTGACCCAGAAGGCGGACGAATTTCGGGATACGCCAAAGTAAACCAGGAGAATCAGGTCCTGGAATCTGCCGCCTTTGAGACCGCCTATTCCGCCCAACAAGCTGAACTATTCGCCCTCACCCGAGCCTGTATCTTGGCTAAAGACCTCAAGGTCAATATCTATACCGACTCTAGGTATGCCTTTGGGGTAGCCCATGATTTCGGACAATTATGGAAAAATAGGGGATTCCTAACCTCAAATGGGAATGAGATATCCCATAGGCAACTAGTATCTGACTTGTTGCAAGCCCTCATGCTCCCCAAGCGCATTGCCATTGTCAAGTGTACCGCCCACACTACCGGAAAATCTCCGGTTGACATAGGAAACTGCTGTGCTGTCCGAGAGGCCAAACAGGCCTCTCGTGGACAACAAATGGTGGTGCCCAGAATGATGAGTCAAACTAAAAATCCTGCAAAGGATAAGTTAGCCTCGGAAAAACCAATGCCAACCATCCAAGATGTCATTAAAGCACAGGAGGACGCTCCTGAAAAGGAAACTGTTGTGGAAAGATTATGAATGTACTTATGACAATGTCTCTAAACTCTGGACCACTCCCGCGGAACAGACTTGCATGCCTGACGAGTTGGCCCTATGGGTTATTGAATGTATGCACTTTGCTACTCATTGTGGAGCAAGGACAACAAGTGACACGCTTTTGGCCACTTGGTGGCACCCTAGACTCCAGGCGCTGGCCCAGAACATCAGTAGTCGCTGCCTTGTTTGCCAACAGCATAATCCAGGGAAGGGAGTCCCCTGTGATTGGGGTAGGACGCCCCTACCAGAAGGTCCCTTTGAGACCTTGCAGTTGGACTACATTGAGTTGCAAAGAGTTCAGTGTTACAAATATGTGTTAGTAATAGTAGATGTGTTTAGCAAATGGATCGAAGCTTACCCTACCCTGGACAATAAGGCTCAAACTGTTGTTAAAGTGTTAATGAGGGAAATTGTTCCTAGATATGGTATCCCAGCTCGACTGAGTTCCGATAATGGCCTTAACTTTATTGGCCAAGTTCACAAAAAATTCTGTTCCCAGATGCGCATTAACCAGCAGCTGCATTGTGCCTACCGACCCCAAGCTGCGGGATTAGTTGAACGTGCTAATCAAACTCTAAAAACCAAGCTTGCAAAACTGGTAACATCAACCGGACTCAATTGGCTCAAACTCCTTCCCATAGCCCTATTCCAGATCCGAACTACTCCCACCGGCAAGGCTAGACTGACCCCCGCAGAGGTCATTTATGGTAGGCCCCTTAGGACCCCATGGAATCAGAATGTCCCCTCCACTGTCCAATTCCACCACATGACTGAGGAAATGACTACCTATGTTCTTTCCCTGACTCAGGCTCTGCGAATAGCCCACAACCAGGTTCGAGATGCTCACCTCGACCTCCCAGTCTTACCTGAATCGTCTCTCGTGGCACCAGGGAAGTATGTCCTGATGAAGAAATGGATTCGAAAGGGATTAGAGCCACGATGGGAGGGGCCTTTTCAGGTGTTGCTTACCACTCCCACCGCTGCCAAGGTTAAGGGGAGGAGCGCCTGGGTTCACCTGCACCACTGTAAACTTGTCACCCCATAACGAACCTATTTTACTGGTTGTCCTAACCCCTGTTTCTGTTCCAGACTTCCTCTTCTCCATAGCTGAATAAGGTCATTCCTAGGAGCGTCCCGACTAACCGAGTGGGTCCCGAGGAGAACAGTTTGAACCCCTGCCCGTAGTGATAGACAACCAGCTACACCGACGATGACCTGAGAAGAGAGGCGAGAAAACCGAACTCTTTGAATCAGCAAAATATTCGGACTATTTATCCTTGTCCAGAGACGCTACAAGAAACATTTTGTTCTCGAGTAATTGTTAACCTAGAGCGATAAGATTAAACTGTGTCTGTGTGCCTCAGTCTGTATAGTAGCGTTGGTATACGTCAAGTGCGGCGCGTGGGAAGCGAGACTAAAGCGAGAGCTCCATGTAAACACCTTTTTGTATATGTCTTATGTTTATGCGCGAAATGGGAACTTTTCTAGTTGCTGGGTGTGCTCACATATCCCTATACATTCCAAAGGGGGAATTACTTTGCGCCCCGTTCCACTGACCCTAACTGAGACTGTCAAGTGGCTTCTGAGCCAGACTAGCATGAGAGGAGGGGGGCCAATGCAAATACGAAAGATGAAAGGCGGGTTAAGAGAGGGATCACGGAGGGCAGGAGGAGCATCATATCGTTACCGTGTGGACAACCACGGGGACGTCACCGAGTGGGAGAGTGCTGGCTACCCCATTAGTCATACGTTCCAGGGATGGTACCAACCACCCTATGACCATAAAAAGGAACCCCCATTCTTAGTCCTGACCAATACCTCGGGGATCGGGAGGCCAACCAGGACCATATGTTTAACCCGAAATGACACCAGCAGAAAGGGACATATCATAGGGTACAGCGATTGCCCACACAACCTCAACATCACAACAGGTGCACGAGTCACTATCCTCTCTCACCTTCCGAATAAAACAGGTGGAGGTCTGTGGGCCCAGTCTTGGGACCCCAATACAATATATAAAAAGGCAGCATATAACGGCACGTATTGTGTGTGCGGGCATAGGGCATATCCCTGGTTACCTAGGCGATGGACAGGGTCCTGCTATTTGGGATATGTGGTGCCATTTGTGCGGCGCCATTTGTGCGGCAAACACGTACCCTGGCGGAAGCACATGCCTCCAGCCGACACAGGTGAGCCCTCACCCCCGTCGAGGGGTTCTTTGGGGTCATGATGTTCCCATTCGGGATAGGACGCACCATGGATGAAGTACAGGACCTAGAGAGGGTATTGGAACAGATAGCTAACTATACTGTTGAAGCTCTAGAGGACATCATGGCCGAAATGGTAGCAATACGGACTGTGGCATTACAAAACCGAATGGCCCTCGATTATCTGTTAGCTGAGAAAGGGGGAACGTGTGCCCTGATAGGATCTGAATGTTGCACTTACATCCCCGATAGTTCAGAAAACATAACCAATCTCGCTGATCACATAAGAAGGGAGGTAAAGAAGTTATCCACCCCTGCAGGAGGAATAGGCTGGTTTGATTGGCTGTTAGGTGGATCCTGGGGATCGTATCTAATGCATGGAGCAATTATTCTCATCGTAGTAATAATTACCTGTTGCTTGATTATTGGTTGCTTTAACCTTTGTTGTAAAGTCATGATGGCAAGGTTAGCAAACCCTCTTGTGGCCATGGGCTCCCGGGTTATGATCCAGCAAACTAAAGACCTACTCGACAAGGAGGATCAGGAAAGAGAGTGCGAACGGCTGAATGCGATACTCCTGGAATAGTCACCAGGGTTATCATGGAATGATAAAAGGGGGGAATGAGAATATGTGAAAACATATAGCAATGGAGACAGTGAAGTGAACAAAGGAATCATGGAAGGATAACCAAAAGAATGTCAGACTGCAAATGTTACAACATTGGCACAAATAGCAGACTTGCTCAAGGTCTTGGTTACTAGTCACGCAAGTAAAATTGTAACATTTACAAGCAATGGGTAAAAAGCTCTTTGTGCAAAACAGTTCCTATAACCACTTGCCCGTATCTAATTGGGCAATGAAGGCCAGGTGTCGGCTCATGAGTGGACAAAGGGAAGGAGGGATCACAAAGGATAGGGTGAACTGAATGTCCCTCAATTGTGTTACGTACCGAAAGAGTATAATCGTTGCGCCCCTACATTGTAACGGGGCTTGTCCGAGGGAAGTGAGCGCATTCCTTTGTTCTGATAAGTCCCGGCCAGTGAAACAAATAATAAAGACTGCTTTGTTATAAGCTGCTTTGGTGTTCGTGTCAGTGTATTCGCTGAAACAGACGGAGGGAAAAATAATCCGTATTAACATTGGCACGCAGTTTCATGATCTCCAAATTCTGTCAATGATCATTTTCAAGTGACTGACACGAATTGCAGCCTGTAATGGGTCATGACTAAGAAATTGAAGATGTATAGAGTTCAAAACAACTATGCTAAGCTACCTCAATTGGTTTGGTAGAGCCAAGACTATGGGCTCAATTTCCCCCCGTGATTTGCACCGTTTTTTTGAGCAGACTGCCTTTTTTGGCCTAAGTTTAAAAAAAGAGTTTCCCCAATCAATTTGCATCAGCGTAACTCAGTTAGTTATGATTTTTTTAGATAAGTTTTTTTTTTCCAGCCAAAGGGGGCGTAACCTGCCACCCGCGCCAATTCTGGCCATTTAGGCAAGTTTGCAAGTTTGGTCAGCTGAGAGTGTTACTCCAGTTCTGCTTAGGCCAGCATATGAGGCCTCTGCAGAAAAACTTCTGGAAAGTTAAAGAAATCTGCGCAGGTAAGTGCAGCAGATGCCCGGAAAGCAGGAAAGGCAAGAGATTGGGGGGGGGGGCGGAAAAGGAAAGAGAGGGGGGGCGGTGGCCATTCGGACTGGGATAGGGGCGGGGGAGCAAGACTGGCAAGCCCTTCGGCCAGTTCTAGGGAGTGGTACCCAAGGATCAGGGCGGGCGGAGGAAGCAGACCAGGAGGCCCTTTGGCCTGAGATAGGGGCGGGGATTGGCAGCGACATCGGGGATGGGGGGCAGGACTTTAATAATTTGGGGGGGGGGGGGAAGACAGGACTTTAATAATTGGAGGTAAGTTGTTGCAATATATTTTAATGTGCTTTTAAGTTGCTGCAATGTGTTTTAATGTGTTGCGAGCTGGTTGTATGTTTCACTTTCCAGCCTCAGCTCGTATTGCATCCCTGGTTACCGTGGCAACCTGATTTTTTTTCAGATCAGGGTTCCACCCCAAAATTAAAGGACAGGTTAGACTGCGCCAAAATGAAGAAATCCAACAGGGAAACTTCGAACTTTTTTTTGACGTATTTGGGCCCCAAAAAAACGAGCGTAATTCTTCAAATATGCCAAAAAAAAGCTTTGGGGAAAATTGAGCCCTATGAACTACAGCCTTAAAGAATCCTATGTCCAGTCGGATACTTGTGGTAACATCACAGGACAAAATTCAGAGAGAGTTAATTAAGCTTAGCCAACAGGGATTTGTAAAAAGGCATGCTGTCTCTTGAAAACTCTGAGGAACTAAGTGCACTGATAAAAGAAAATAGATGTCCTGTATATGGATTTTCAAAAAGGTGTTTGGTAAGGTACATGAGGCTTGTTGATAAATTAAGGTTCATGATATTAAAAAAGAATATGGCGGCATGGATAGGAAGTTGGCTAAAGGATGGAGGGCTGATATCCTCCAGTGCTAGGACAATGGCTTTAGTCTTCCCAATATTGGAGAAAAATTCTGTTCATCCAGAACTGGTTGTTGGACAAGCAGTCTGACAATTTAGAGACCATGGAGGGGTCGAGAGAAGTGGTAGTACTGGGTGTCATCAGCATCTATGTGGAAAATGACAGTGTTTTCGGATGATGTCGCCAAGGGGCAACATGTAGATGAGAAATAGGAGTGGACCAAGGATAGATCCTTGGGAGACACCAGAGGTAACGATGAGGGAGCAGGAGATAAGCTGTTGCAGGTGATTCTCTGACTACAATTAGATAATAAGAATGGAACCAGGCGAGTGCAGTCCTACCCAGCTGGCTTAGAATATGTTTCCACTCAGACCTACCTGTTGGAATTTCTTTGGAAAACAAATACAGGAAAGTTTCCAAGCAATATTAACTGCGACAATAATTCCTATTTTTGTTGCACCCACACTCGGGTATGCCAATTTTCTGCTAAACGTATCCTCTCAAGAGACTTGAGCACAGTACTGAGGAAGGGCTGCACTATCGGAGGTGTCATCTTTCGGATGGGACATTAAACTGAGGCTCTCTCAGGTGGACGTAAAAGATCTAATTTGAAGAGGAGCAAGAGAATTATCCCTGGTGTCTTTGCCAATAATTATCCTTCAATCAACATCACTAAAACAAGTTATCTGCCATGATCACATTGCTGTTTGTGGGAACTTGCTGTGCGCAAATTGACTGCAGCGTTTCCTACATTACAACAGTGACTACACTTCAAAAGGTACTTAATTGGCTGTAAAGCACTTTAGGTTGTCTAATGATCATGAAAGGCGCTATATAAATGCAAATCTTTCTTCTTTTTCTCTACAAAAGGTTCCCCCTCCATCATCAAACAACCAATAAAGCTACCTCCTGCTGCCACATCTGCTCCTGTGCCCATCTCTGATGGTGTGGTTGAGAAGAGAGACTTGCATTGTGAGAAACTGAAACATTCGAATATCAACACTCCTCCTTGTGGTCTCATTTTATTTCGCTCTCTTTTCCTTGTTTGTACTTACAATACTTCCTATTTGATTTTGTTCCTTTTTGTATTCAATTTCTTTCATTATTTCTCCTTTTCTTTTTCATTGTTGCTTCAAATCAATGTTCACTTTTCCCCCCCCTCGTTTTTGTTTAAATTTAATCATATTCTTGGTCATAATATATTTTAAAAGAAACAGAACACTAACTCACTTCTTTGATGAATGTTAATTTTCAAAATTGCAAGCCATGGTTCCACAAAGTACTCTTAATAAAACAGTTACCAAATACATCAGTTTACTGATGACAACCAAGTGCAAAAAAGCAATAAAAATTTAAATGACAAACAAGATTTATGGACAAAATGAAGCTGCTCATTAAGTTAATATATTTACAATGCAAAGAGCTAAAAAGCTAGATTCTATTTAACTTAGTAGATCAACTGTGCAAATGCAATCAGCAATTAATCTTTTTTTTCACTTTTGTAATTGGATTAGGTTCAGACACGGCATATTCTTTGTATTATGCAGTTAGATTAAAAGGTGTCACAACTCACTGCAAATATTATAGTAAAATTGAGTCAAATAACCAGCTGGGAGCGTGTCCACAATCTTTAATTGTTTTCTTTTTATACCTGTATTAACTGAGGTCTTTAGAGTGCAGCTGTGTTCCTGCAATATTTTTAATGCATTCTCTTTACAGAGGGAATTGGCATTGAAGCACATAATCTCAAATAGCTGGGATACAGAGTGACACTCAAGCCAAAACCAATTATATAAGATTGCTTTTTGAGCAAAAAAGCCGAGTCGTTCCAGAGATGACCACACAAGATGATTGACAAGGTATCATGGGGGGGGGTCAGGGACTTGGGCTAGGGGGGGGCCAGGGACTTGGGCTGGGGAGTGGGGGGGATTACACACGAGAAACTTCTGGGTGTGGCTTATCCTCCAAGGGGACTAATCAGCATTCAGGGTCATGTGATAATGAGAAGCCAATCAGCCAGAAATACAGTGCAAATAACTGGATCCTGCTTAAAACAAAACGAGAGAGATTATGGTCTCCCTGGAGCCATTAAATAGAGCATAAACATTTGCACTCAGAAAACAGTTTATTTTTTTTTTAATCCTAAAATACATGTCCAAAAGTATTTGGGAGAATGCCTGCCATGCACCAGAGTATCAAGTCAAAATGCGGTCTAGAAACCAGAAACTAAAACGGAGGGCATGCCAAACACAATGGCACTCAAGGAATGGAAAACCATGCAGGAGAAAAACAGTCAGAAGCTTTCAGCTTTGCAGCAGAGTACCCGTGTACAATCAAGCGGAACTGAAAATGAGTGGTGAATGTACAAATCCCACTATTAAAAACCATCCTTAACCACCAAGCAAGAAACAATGAACCTCAACCCTTCGCTAAGCAGGAATCGCAGCTCCCCATCCCCAAGAAATTGTAACCCTCGCCCCACTGAGCAACAGCATCCTGCACCTGATGAACAAGTTTAATCAAAATCTGCAATGCAGATGGAATAGAAAGGGACGAACTTTGAAATTCAATAGAAAAAAATGGAAAACTCCCAAATCAAAAGTATCTTTTTCGTGGAAGGATTAGAGTGATTGTATCAATACAAGTGAAGCAAGTGGTAAAGGTGCAAAGAATTCAGTCAGCAAAAATAGCAACCCACCCCACTCTGGGCTCAAGTTTCGGCCTGAGTTGCTCCTATTTTTTTGGAGCAACTAGTTTAGAATGGAGCATCTTAGAAATTGCAATTCTTGGCATTTAGTTTGCTCCAGTTCTAGGGAGTTAGAATAGTTTCATTTTAGAACAGATTTTTTTTCCCCCAAAAGGTGGTGTATTCAGCCGCTTACATCTGTTTTCTAGAAGAGGGTGGGGTGGGAGAAGAGAAGGGCGGGAGAAGAGAAAGGGGCTACGGGCGGGGCCCGCACGCAGCCGATGCCGAGCTGCCGCTGATTCTTCGGGCGGGGCCCGCCCCGAGTGAGAGGCCGGGCGGGCGGGCTCCAACAGAGGACTTCGGGCGGAGCCCGCCCCCAGCAAAAGGCCAGGCGGCCCCACCGAGGTAAAATGAGTCAGGCCACTCGGCCCGGGATAGGAGCGACGTCCTTTCGGCCAGGGATAGGGTCGTCGCCCGGAGACAGGACGCGTTGGGAGCTACTGCGCACGCGTGCAGCTGCCGGCGCTGTTTTTGGTGCAGGGCTGTAGCGCCACACCGACCTGGAAATGGGCCGACAGCTATCGGAGAATCGCGAGGTAAGTATTCGGCGCAATTTTTGTTCTACAAATTAGGCGGGCCTCTCCGACGTGCGGCGTTCTAGCGGGAGTCTGAAACTTGAGCCCTCTGTTACTCAGCAAGAAACACCCACCCCACCACTGAGCAAGAATCTTTTCCTCTCGTTGAGCAAGAATCAAAGACACTGAGCAAAATAAAACAGCCAACGAGCAGCCTTCTCGCTGGATTACAAGAATAGCTGAAAATCCCAGTTGAACGGCACGCACATGAGCAGCAGAGGGCCATACAAACAGTGCAACCCCTCCAACATTGTAATAGAAATCACGAACAACACCCCCCCCCCACCACCACCAATGAGCAGAAAGCAAGGCCTTACTCCATCCACGGCAAGAATATCTCCATCCCCTTCCACAGAATGAAAATCAACCGATACCTGGCTGCAAACTGGACAAGATGGAAAAATAAGCAAAAATAACAGAATATTTAGGAGGGATATAAAAGATAAGGAGGCAATATTGGTAAAGAGGGCATACATACTGTAGAGAGAGTAGATGTAAACAAGAAAGGGTTGGAGATCAAAGATAAAAGAAAAGGATTTTTTTAAACATTAGTAGGGGTGTATTAGGCTTCCAAATTGAGGGAAGGAAAAGGGAACACTATCACGAATAAGTTCCCTGCCAAGTCACACACCATCCTGGCTTGGAACATAATACGTGGTTTCTTCATCAATGCACAGTCAAAATCCTGGAATTCAACTCCCAACACCAACATCATTGAGGGAGCACCATCAGCACAAAGACAACAACGGTTCAACAAAAAGAGCCATCACCAGCATCCTCGGGGCAGATTAAAAAAAATCAAGCTTTGCCCGAGTCTCAAGAATAAGTTAATATAAAACTTGCTATTATTCACTGAATTTATAGATTTTTACCTAAAGGAGCCATACATAGATTGTGTATGGGAACTTAAAATGTCAGGAGACAATCTCATAAAACTAAGAATTCACAAACCATTTAAAAAAGAATCACACCTTGTCATGCCTACTTTGAGACAGCAGAATAGGGTATCAGCAACAGCTGCTTTGGGCAATGGAATGACTTCTGCCAACAAACCGGAAGCTACCGGAAGCATGCTGCGCATAACAGTCAGGTCCTAAATTTAAAAAGTAATGTTCACCACAACAGATGGAGGATCTCCAGCATCCATTGTATTTTGCTTCTGTTTTCACCTAATGCTCGGTATTGAGAATGTCGATAGAAGGTTTGCGAATGTGTTAGTAAGGGATCATGGGAAAATGGCCAAGAGAAATTGTCCAGCTGCGATATTTGCCTGGTCGACAAAAACTAAGGATTACTCAGAGTTGTGGTCAAACACGAGTTACGTGAAAAAGCAAAAGGTCAGACATGAGTCAGACGAGGGGCTGCTATATCCAGCCATGAAATAGGGAAATCGAAACAATAAACACATCCCTGGAGCCCGTCCTATGTCAAAGAGTTGTCAGCCTGCAATTGGGTATGCTATGGGGGAAATCGACCAATGATTGTATAAACTAAGTGTCACTCAAATGTGTTCTGCTGTAACAATGTATAAGTGTTGAGCTTTTGTACTGTTACGTAGCTTGTCAGGACAGAGGTGGACAAACTCGACTTGAGTGTGTTCCCCTTTATCTTAACAGGTCCCAGCCGGGAGATTCTCCAATAAAGGTCTTATGTTGCTAAGACTAAAAGTGTTCGTGTGTCAGTGAATTCGCTGAAACAGATTGAAGGGAAAAGAATCCAGTATCAACAGTATGGTTACTTAAGAGTCACAGGAACAAATCTTGGCAGATTACATACACATATTTAAATGTCTGAACTATACGCTAATCATTCAGTTCCGGTCATTGTCTCCTTTCCCACCATGTCTGCATTAGTGGCACTACTTCTAATGGTTGGAATAGGATTACAAGGATAATTTATATTCTCCCAAAATGTTCAGTTAAATTTCAATACATTTATTTCCCATCTTTGCTTTGAATTTATAATTAAGCACCATGCCCATCTGTCACAGTTCATTGGATCTCTCACTTCGAATTTTATTTCAAATTAACGCTTCTAACAGAATTCTCTAAATCCGCTTTTTATTCCTCATTTTGGGAAGTCCGCAACAACAAAAAAAACCCCACTGGAACTGCGCATGCAACAGTCGCGTCCTTAAGGGGAGGTTAGATAAACATACGAGGGATAAGGGAATAGAAGGTTATGCTGACAAGAGTTAGATGAGGAAAGATGGGAGGAGGCTCAAGTGGAGCATAAACACCAGTATTGATTGGTTGGGCTGAATGGCCTGTTTCTGTGCTGTATATCCTATCTGATCTTGGACGTGCCCATGATCGGATATACAGCACAGAAACAGGCCATTCGGCCCAATCAGTCCATACTGGCATTCATGCTCCATTCGAGCCTCCTCCAGTCTTTCCTCATCTGTTAGCATAAACTTCTATTCCCTTCTCCCTCGTATGCTTATCTAGCCTCCCCTTAAATGCATCTATACTATTTGCCTCAACTACTCCTTGTGGTAGCGAGTTCCACATTCTCACCACTCTTTGGGGAAAGAGGTTTCTTCTGAATTCCTTATGTCCTTCTTGGTGACTATCTTATATTGATTGCCTCTAGTTATGCTCTTCCCCACAAGTGGAAACACTCTCTCTGTATCCACCCTATCAAAACCTTTCATAATTTTCACGACCTCAATTAGGTCACTCCTCAGCCTTCTCTTTTCAAGCGAAAAAAGACCCAGCTGGTTCATTCTTTCCTGATAGGTATACCTTTGCATTTCTGGTATCGTCCTTGTAAATCTTCTCTGCACCCTCTCCAATGCCTCTATATCCTTCTTATAATATGGCGACCATAATTGTACACAGTACAAGTGTGGTCTTACCAAGGTGCAATACAAGTTTAGCATAACTTCGCTACTTTTCAATTCTAACCCTCTATAAATAAACCCTAGTGCCTTGTTTGCTTTTTTTTTTAAATGGCCTCGTTAACCTGTATCGCTACTTTGTGATTTATGGATTTGTACTCCGATCCCTTTTCTCCTCTACCCCACCCAGACTCGCATCCTCCAAGTAATAAGTGACCTCCTTATTCTTCCTACCAAAATGCAATACCTCACATTTATCTGTATTGAATTTAATTTGCCAATTATATGGCCATTCTGCAAATTTATTAATGTCTTCTTGTAATTTGTTGCAGTCCTCCTCAGTATTAACTATCCCCCCCGTCCCCCCAATTTAGTGTCATCCACAAATTTAGAAATTGTGTTTTTGATTCCAAAGTCGAAATCGTTAATATAAATTGTGAATACCAGTGGTCCCAGCACTGATCCTTGTGGAACACCACTTCCTGCCACTCTGAATTGCTACCCTTTACCCCTACTCACTGTTTTCTGTCTTGAAGCCAGCTAGCTATCCATTCTACTGCTTGTCCCCAGACTCTGCATTCTCTGACCTAATTCATTAGTCTATTATGTGGTACCTTATCAAAGGTCTTTTGAAAATCTAGATAAATTACATGTACTGCATTACCCTTGTCTATTCTCTCTTACCTCTTCAAAATATTCAATGAGGTTGATCAAACAAGGCTTTACCTTTTGACATCTCTGCTGACTATTCATTATTATATTTTTGGCTTCTATATGTTCTTCTATTTTCTCCTTTAGTGGGGATTCCATTAATTTTCCTACCACCGATGCTAAGCTGACTGGTCTATAGTTCACTGGATAAGTTTATGTCCCTTCTTAAATATAGGTATTATGTTAGCTATCTGCACTACACCTTTTTCTACTGAGAAATTAAATATATATAGTAATGCCTCTGCTATCTCTTCCCTAGATTCTTTTAAAATGCGCTTTTATTTCCTCTTTGAGTTTGATTAGTTTACTTAATATATCTCCTCTTTTTATTTTAAATGCTGTTATTTCATTACTCATCTCATGATCCAATGTCATGTCCACCTGTTCTATCTCTCTGGTAAATACTGAGGCAAAATAATTATTTAATATTTCTGCCATCACTCGGTCACTGTCTGCAGTCTTATCCTGTCCATCCCTTAGTGGCCCTATTCCCATTCCAACCCCTTCCTTTTTTCCCCCCAAATTGATGTACCTGTTTTACTATTTTGTTTTATGTTCTTTGATAATTTAATTTCTTAGTTCCTCTTTACCTTCCCAATTCTTTTTTTACTTCATCAGCACCTCGGCGGCCCTTTGGGTGGCACTTGGGCAGGCGGGGGCCTTCGCCAATTTCAGCTCCTATGTCCCCTAGTTTCAGTTTCCCCTATGAGTGGAAATATCCTCTCTGCATCCACCTTGTCGAGCCCCCTCATTATCTTATTTGTTTCAATAAGATCACCTTTCAGTCTTCTGAACTCCAATGTGCATAGGCTCAACCTACTCAACCCCCTCATCTCCAGAATCAACCCAGTGAACCTTCTCTGAACAGCCTCCAATGCAAATATATCCTTTCCTTAAATACATCATAGACAGTCCCTCGGAATCGAGGAAAACTTGCTTCCACTCTTAGCAGGAGTTCTTAGATGGCTGTACAGTCCAATACAAGAACCAGAGTCTGTCACAGGCAGGACAGACAGTGGTTGAAGGAAAGGGTGGGCAAGGAGTCTGGTTTGCCTCATGCTCCTTCCGCTGCCTGTGCTTGATTTCTGCATGCTCTCAGCGACGAGCTCAGCACCCTGCCGGATGCACTTCCTCCACTTCGGGCGGCCTTTGGCCAGGGACTCCCAGGTGTCAGTGGGGATGTCACACTTTATCAGGGAGGCTTTGAGGGTGTCCTTGTAACGTTTCCGCTGCCCATCTTTGGCTTGTTTGCCGAGGACGAGTTCCGAGTAGAGCACTTGCTTTGGGAGTCTCGTGTCTGGCATGCGAACTATGTGCCTGCCCAGCGAAGCTGATCAAGTGTGGTCAGTGCTTCAATGCTGAGGATGTTAGCCGAGATGAGGACGCTAACGTTGGTGCGTCTGTCCTACCAGGGGATTTGTAGGATCTTGCAGACACATCATTGGTGGAATTTCTCCAGCGACGAGGTGTCTACTGTACATAGTCCACATCGCTGAGCCATACAGGAGGGCGGTGTTACTACGGCCCTGTAGACCATGAGCTTGGTGACAGTTTTGAGGGCCTAGTCTTTTTCTCAGGGGGCCGAAGGCTGAACTGGCACACTGGAGGCGCTGTTGGGAGCTCGTCGTCAATGCCTGCTCTTGTTGATAGGAGGCTCCCAAGATAAGGGAAGTGGTCCACATTGTCCAAGGCCGTGCATCTTGACTGGGGGGCAGTGCTGTGCGGCGAGGACAGGCTGGTGGAGGACCTTTGTCTTACTGATGTTTAGCGTAAGGCCCATGCTTTCGGATGCCTCAGTAAATACGTCGACTATGTCCTGGAGTTCAGCCTCTGTGTGCACAGACGCAGGCGTCGTCCGCGTACTGTAGCTCGACGACAGAGGTTGGGATGGTCTTGGACCTGGCATGGAGACGGCGAAGGTCGAACAGGTTCCCACTGGTTCTGTTGTTTAGTTCCACTCCAGTGGGGAGCTTGTCAACTGTGAGGTGGAGCATGGCAGCGAGGAAGATTGAGAAGAGGGTTGGGGCGATGAAGCAGCTCTGCTGGACCCCGGTCCGGACGAGGATTGGATCTGTGATGGATCCGTTGGTAAGGATCACGGCCTGCATGTCGTGGAGCAGGCAGAGGGTGGTGACGTACTTTTGGGGGCATCCGAAACAGAGGAGGACGCTCCATAGACCCTCGCAGTTGAGAGTGTCAAAGGCCTTTGTAAGGTCGAAAAAGGCCATGTACAAGGGCTGGCGCTGTTCCCTGCATTTTTCCTGCAGCTGTCGTGCTGCAAAAATCATGCCTTTTGTGCCCCGTAGGGGACGAAATCCGCACTGCGACTCTGGGAGGAGCTCCTTGGCCACAGGGAGAAGACGGTTGAGGACGACGACTTTTCCAGTAGCTGATTGCAGCAACTACAGATGAATCTCCCTGCTATCGGACTTGTCCCCTTTTTTTTTTAAAAAAGGTGGTCACGATCACTGCATCACTAAGATCTCCCGGCATGCTCTCCTCCTTCCAGATGAGAGGAGAGGAGATCATGTATTCGTGCCAGCAGTGTCTTTCCGCCATACTTCAGTGCCTCAGCAGGGATTCCATCCGCTCCTGTAGCCTTGTTGTTTTTTTAGCTGGCTGATGGCTTTTTCTACCTCGTGCAGTGTTGGGGTCTCACTGAGGTGGTGGCGGGTAGCATGCTGCGGAGTGGAGTAGAGAACACTCGAGTCTTAGGCAGAGTCTTGACTGAGGAGATCTTCGAAGTGCTCCTTCCAACGGGCCCTGACTGCCTCGGTATCCTTGATGAGTTTCCCCGTTCTTGGCCAGCAGTGGGATGGGGCCTTGGGTGTTTGGACTGTAGGCGGCCTTGACTGCGATGAAGAATCCTCGTACATCATGGCTGTCAGCCAGCTGCTATATCTCCTGTGCTTGCTCCATCCACCACCTGTTCTTTAGGTCCCGGGTTTTTTTGTTGGACCTCAGCCTTGAGCCAACTGTAATGCTGCTCCTGAGTTGGGTTGTTGTTTAAGGCTCAGAAATGCCCTGCGCTTGCAATCTATTGAATCTCCTGATCATGCTCATCAAACCAGTCCTGGTGTTTCCTGGTTGACTGACCGAGTGTCTCTTTGCAAGCACTGGTTACGGAGGCCTGGAGGGCAGATCAAGCGCTGTGGGCATTCTGCGTCTCGGGGTCATCAAAGCATGCCAGGTTAGCCGTGAGGCGCTAACTGTAAAGGGCTCTCTTAGCTGGGTTCTTAAGTGTCCCGGCATTTACTTTTTTGCAACACTGCTTCTGCTGCCCCCTTCGCTTTGGGGCCAGGTTAATGTCAATGATGGATCGGATTAGGCGGTGGTCCGTCCAGCAGTCGTCAGCTCCTGTCATGGCACGGGTGATGCGCACATCCTTGCGATCCCTGGCTTGGACGATGACATAGTCGAACAGGTGCCAGTGTTTGGAGCGAGGGTGTTGCCACGATGCCTTGTATTTGTCCCTCTGGCGGAACAAGGTGTTGGTGATGACAAGTTTAGGCTCTAGACATTTTGTCAGAAGTAGGGTACCGCTGGAGTTGGCTTTCCCTACCCCCTCTCTGTCAATCATACCTCCCCAGAGGTCTGTGTCCTTGCCGACTCTGGCATTGAAGTTGCCGAGGAGGATCAGTTTGTCGCCCGCGGGGACACAGGTCAGGGATTTTGAGGTTGGAGTAAAAACCCTCTTTGGCCTCATCTGTTGCATCGAGTGCTGGGGCGTACGCACTGATGTCTGTGGTGCATTGGTTCAGGGATAGGGCGAGTCAAAGTGTCATGAGGCATTTGTTAGCCCCGCAGGGGGAGTTTTTGAGGCGGTCATCCAGCTCGTTTTTGATGGCGAAGCAGAGTCCGTGGAGGTGGCATTCTGCCTCTGGTTTTCATTTCCAGGTGGTGGTGTAACCTCCACCTCATTCCTTGAGCTGGCCTTCCCCTGCCCGCCGGGTCTCGCTTAGGGCGGCGATGTTGATATCAAAGCGTCTATGTTCCCAGGCAACTATGGTGGTGCGACATTCCGGTCTGTCACCGTTGGGGACGTTCCAGGTCCCGAACTTCATGTTAGAGGAGTGGAAGATGCCTGTGTGTGATCGTTGTACACCAGCTAAGCTGAGCAAGGTCTTGGTCCAGTGGCAAGGGGTCCAAAACGACTGGAGACCAGGCACTGCTGTATGAGCCTAGTTGCCTACGGCAAGATGTTGGCTGCAGGCTCGGCGCTGGGTAAAGCCCTTGATGGTAGGTGGTCAAGGCTTGGTTGGGAGCAGGCATTGGGTGGGGGGGGTGGGGGGAGGAAAAAAACAGTGGCCCACTGGGGTTCAGAGTGGGAGAGGTGGGAGAGCAGGGGGGGGTCACAGCCATGGTACTCACCACATGCTGGAGGAGGAGAGGAGGCCAGGTGATCAGTGGGGAAGGAGAGGTCCAGATGGGAGGGTGGAGGCCCAATAGCCAGGTCCAGTCGCTGCAGGAGGCCCAAGTCACGCCGAGTTGCCCAGTCGCCGTAGGAGGTCCAGCCAAGTCGCCGCAGTAGGTCCAGCTAGGAGGCCCAAGTCGCATCGAGTCGCCGCAGGAGGTCCAGCTGGAAGGCCCAAGTCGCTCCCAGTTGCCGCAGGGGGTCCAGCCGGGAGGCCCAAGTCACATCGAGTCGCGTTAAATACAGAGTCCAAAACCGTACGCAGTACTCTAGGTGTGGCCTCACCAATACCCTGTACAGTTGTAGCAAGGTTTCTCTGCTTTTATACTCTATCCTCCTTGCAATAAAGGCTAACATTCCATTTGCCTTCCTGATCACTTGATGTAACTGCATACTAACTTTTTGCGTTTCATGCACAAGGAAGTTATAGCAGATGCATTTGTTATAATCTACCAAAATTCTCTGGACTCTGGGGAGGTACCAGCGGATTGGAAAGCAGCTAATGTAACTCCTCTGTTTAAAAAAGGGGGCAGACAATAGGCAGGTAACTATAGGCCGGTTAGTTTAACATCTGTAGTGAGGAAAATGCTTGAAGCTATCATTAAGGAAGAAATAGCGGGACATCTAGATAGGAATAGTGCAATCAAGCAGATGCAACATGGATTCATGAAGGGGAAATCATGTTTAACTAATTTACTGGAATTCTTTGAGGATATAACGAGCATGGTGGATGGAGGTGTACCGATGGATGTGGTGTATTTAGATTTCCAGAAGGCATTTGATAAGGTGCCACACAAAAGGTTACTGCAGAAGATAAAGGTACGCGGAGTCAGAGGAAATGTATTAGCATGGATAGAGAATTGGCTGGCTAACAGAAAGCAGAGAGTCGGGATAAATGGATCCTTTTCAGGTTGGAAATCGGTGGTTAGTGGTGTGCCACAGGGATCGGTGCTGGGACCACAACTGTTTACAATATACATAGATGACCTGGAAGAGGGGACAGAGTGTAGTGTAACAAAATTTGCAGATGACACAAAGATTAGTGGGAAAGCGGGTTGTGTAGAGGACACAGAGAGGCTGCAAAGAGATTTAGATAGGTTAAGCGAATGGGCTAAGGTTTGGCAGATGGAATACAATGTCGGAAAATCTGAGGTCATCCACCTTGGAAAAAAAAATAGTAAAAGGGAATATTATTTGAATGGGGAAAAATTACAACATGCTGCAGTGCAGAGGACCTGGGGGTCCTTGTGCATGAAACTCTTTTGAGTTTACCTGAAAATAAACATAAACATTAAAACCATGCCACCCGCCTGGGTGACACAGCAGACATTTTCAAGGCCCCCTTTTTTTTTTCTTTTTTTTTGGTTTTTTTTGGGGCGCTAAAATCAAATTTTTCCAGTGCCCCCTATAAAAGGGGAGGGGGACACTAAAAGCACTGGCAATGAAAACAAATTAAACTTTAAAACGTAAAATCAAATTAAAATTTGGTTGCCGGGCGTGATGATGCACTCCAGTCCCTCCGGTGCCCACCTCTCGCGGAAGGCCGCGAGCGTACCGGTGGACACCGCGTGCTCCATCTCCAAGGACACCCTGGACCGGATGTAAGAGCGGAAGAGAGGCAGGCAGTCAGGTTGAACGACCCCCTCGACCGCCCGCTGCCTGGACCGGCTGATGGCACCCTTGGCCGTGCCCAGGAGCAGTCCTACGAGGAGGCCCTCGGACCTACCCGCTTCCTTGTGCATGAAACTCTTTTAGAGTCTACCTGCAAAACATAAACATTAAACTGTGCCACCCGACCTGGGTGACACACCAGACATTTACAAGGCCCTTTTTTCCTTTTTTTGTTTTTTTTTGTGTTTTTTGGGTTTTTTTTTGTTTTTTTTTTGGGCACTAAAATCACAATTTCTCCGGTGCCCCCTATAAAAGGGAAGGGGACACTAAAAGCACCGGCAATTAAAACAAATTAAACTTTAAAACGTAAAATCAAATTAAAATTTGGTTGCCGGGCGTGATGATGCACTCCAGTCCCTCCGGTGCCCACCTCTCGCGGAAGGCCGCGAGCGTACCGGTGGACACCGCGTGCTCCATCTCCAAGGACACCCTGGACCGGATGTAAGAGCGGAAGAGAGGCAGGCAGTTAGGTTGAACGACCCCCTCGACCGCCCGCTGCCTGGACCGGCTGATGGCACCCTTGGCCGTGCCCAGGAGCAGTCCTACGAGGAGGCCCTCGGACCTACCCGCTTCCTTGTGCATGAAACTCTTTTGAGTTTACCTGCAAAACATAAAAACATTAAATGGTGCCACCCGACCTGGGTGACACTCCAGACATTTACAAGGCCCTTTTTTTTCCCCCCCCCTTTTTTTTTGTTTTTCTTTTTTTTTTTTGTTTTTTTTTTTGGGCACTAAAATCACAATTTTCCCCAGTGCCCCCTATAAAAGGGAAGGGGGACACTAAAAGCACCGGCAATTAAGACAAATTAAACTTAAAAAACGTAAAATCAAATTAAAATTTGGTTGCCGGGCGTGATGATGCACTCCAGTCCCTCCGGTGCCCACCTCTCGCGGAAGGCCGCGAGCGTACCGGTGGACACCGCGTGCTCCATCTCCAAGGATACCCTGGACCGGATGTAAGAGCGGAAGAGAGGCAGGCAGTCAGGTTGAACGACCCCCTCGACCGCCCGCTGCCTGGACCGGCTGATGGCACCCTTGGCCGTGCCCAGGAGCAGTCCTACGAGGAGGCCCTCGGACCTACCCGCTTCCTTGTGCATGAAACTCTTTTAGGAGTCTACCTGCAAAACATAAACAACATTAAACTGTGCCACCCGACCTGGGTGACACAGCAGACATTTTCAAGCCCCTTTTTTTTTTGGTTTTTGGTTTTTTTTTTGGGGCGCTAAAATCAAATTTTTCCAGTGCCCCCTATAAAAGGAGAGGGGGACACTAAAAACACCGGCAATTAAAACAAATTAAACTTTAAAACGTAAAATCAAATTAAAATTTGGTTGCCGGGCGTGATGATGCACTCCAGTCCCTCCGGTGCCCACCTCTCGCGGAAGGCCGCGAGCGTACCGGTGGACACCGCGTGCTCCATCTCCAAGGACACCCTGGACCGGATGTAAGAGCGGAAGAGAGGCAGGCAGTCAGGTTGAACGACCCCCTCGACCGCCCGCTGCCTGGACCGGCTGATGGCACCCTTGGCCGTGCCCAGGAGCAGTCCTACGAGGAGGCCCTCGGACCTACCCGCTTCCTTGTGCATGAATCCCAAAAAGTTAGTTTGCAGGTGTGGCAGGTAATCAGGAAGGCGAATGGAATGTTGGCCTTCATTGCGAGAAAGATGGAGTACAAAAGCAGGGCGGTCCTGCTGCAACTGTACAGGATATTGGTGAGGCCGCACCAGGAGTACTGCATGCAGTTTTGGTCACCTTACTTAAGGAAGGATATACTAGCTTTGGAGGGGGTACAGAGACGATTCACTAGGCTGATTCTGGAGATGAGGGGGTTATCTTATGGTGATAGATTGAGTAGACTGGGTCTTTACTCGTTGGAGTTCAGAAGGATGAGGGGTGATCTTATAGAAATATTTAAAATAATGAAAGGGATAGACAAGATAGAGGCAAAGAGGTTGTTTCCACTGGTCGGGGAGACTAGAACTAGGGGGCACAGCCTCAAAATACAGGGGAGCCAATTTAAAACAGAGTTGAGAAGGAATTTCTTCTCCCAGAGGGTTGTGAATCTGTGGAATTCTCTGCCCAAGGAAGCAGTTGAGGCTAGCTCATTGAATGTATTCAAATCACAGATAGATAGATTTTTAACCAAGGGTTATGGGGAGCGGGCGGGTAAGTGGAGCCGAGTCCACGGCCAGATCAGCCATGATCTTGTTGAATGGCGGAGCAGGCTCGAGGGGCTAGATGGCCTACTCCTGTTCCTAATTCTTATGTTCTTATGACCCCCAGGTCCCTCTGTACTGCAGCACTTTGCAATTTTTCTCCATTTAAAATTGTAATTTGCTTTATTTTTTCTGCCAAAGTGAATGATCTCACATTTTCCCACATTATACTCCATCTGCCAATTTTTTGCCCACTTAGCCTGTCTATATCCCTTTGCAGATTTTTTGTGCCCTCCTCACAATTTGCTTTCCCACCCATCTTTGAATCATCAGCAAACTTGGCTACGTTACACTCAGTCCCTTCATCCAAGTCATTAATATAGATTGTAAATAGTTGAGGCCCCAGCACCGGTCCCTGCGGCACCCCACTAGTTACTGTTTGCCAACCGGAAAATGTCCCATTTATCCCTACTCTCTGTTTTCTGTCAGTTAGCCAATCCTCTATCCAAGCTACTATATTACCCCCAACCCAGTAAACTTTTACCTGGTGCGGTAACCTTTTATGTAGCACCTTATCAAATGCCCTCTGGAAATCCAAATACACATCTACTGGTTCCCCCTTATCCACCCTGCTCGTTACATCCTCCAAGAACTCTAACAAATTTGTCAAACATGATTTCTCTTTCATAAAACCATGCTGACTCTGCCTGATTGAATTATGCTAACCATCTGATTAACCACATTTGTTTTTACCCACCTTTGTGATGTTAAGATACCAATTTTAATGTTCTTTATTGATTTTGAGAATGAAAGGGAGCTTTTGAAGCATTCATTTTACAGTACTCAGACTGGAGACTGGCTGATTATAATTTTATATCTGGAATAAGGTTTGGAACACACGCATAGTCTCAACTGTTCTAAAGCACTATTAAAGATTTAAAAATCCAAACATTTCAAAGATTGGCAAGAATTTTAATCTTCAAATTATGTGACCAACAAGAATGGTTATTAAAAAGCACCAGTATAACTATCCGTTTGAGAACTAATAATTCTTCAGAGAATTATAAACACAACTGAATGTCAAATAATTAAACGTTATTGTCTCCATCATTCCCTTCCAATTTTACTTTATAAGATTCAGTATTTGGAGTTTGTGGAACATTTATTCCGTCGCTACCTTAAAGCTGCAACTAACATAATTGGAGCACTCAAAAAAGTCATGTCCACTTGTTGTTCTGATGAAAGGTCATCGACCTGAAACATTAACTCTATTTCTCTCTCCACAGATGCTGCCTTACTTGCTGAATATTTCCAGCATTTTCTGTTTTCATTTCACGCGTAGCTGTGCAGCGAATTAAAGCTCATCTTAAAAAGTAAAACATCTTCAAACCTTGACTAACGCAACAACCCATAGCAACAATGATAAGCTGATTCCGGAAACGAGCGAGCAGCCAGACCAAGCGACTCCAGCAATCTACAAACCAACAGGAGGCGCTTGGTATTGTATTCAGGCACGATATAGGAGCTCAAAACAATTAAATACTAGCCAGTTAGCTTCACTTTTTTAAAAACGGGAGTATGTACGGAGAGTTAAAATATTGTACATTAACAATTACATATATTCGACAATCAAAAATGAAGCTCGCCATTTGCTGCACAAGAAAATAAAGCATCTGAAGTGAACGGATTGCAATAAATGGAAAGACATGCACTGTTATAATTGCAATCACTGGTTTAACTCTTTAGACACTCACCGTTCGCTGAGCACTGCTAGCCGCTTCTCCGCCGACCGAATCAATGGCTCCGCGTTTCCATGCAGCTAAACGACAAGACGCTGTGGCAGCACAAGATGGGCCGCATTCCAACCACGATCATGTGATTGGACCGATGGGAGGCGGTTTCCAGCGCAGAACCTCGCCGCTCAGTCAACACAGGCGCAGCACCAGCGGGGGTGGATGGGAGAGTGTCTGGTTACCGTGGAGACGATTGGGAGGAGGAACAGCACAGCCCACCCGGACATGTTTTCAGTGGACGCAGAGCTCGAGCGAATGGTTCCTGTCTTATTGATCTTCATTATCTTGATTTTGTTCGTACTCAGTAATTTTTTCTTGTTGTACATGATTCCGGTAAATATATACAACCGCTCGCCTCTGACTGTGCGAAGGGGAACGTGAAAAAGAGGAAATCGGATTTCGCTTAGTTTTATTTCCTCTCAGGTGAGGACCAATCTCCTTAAAGGGATTTGTTTATTAACGTGTATGCGATCCCACAAGAGGGGTTAAACATTGGAATGCCTGGAATTGGCATGTTTACGTTTCTTTCTGAGATGTACGTGCACCCCCGAGTTAGTGAAACGGAAATGGCACCCATTTAAACAAACATCAAGACAGATTACTGAGGGGATTCGTCTCGATTGTGTCAAGCTTTGTGTGAAGTAAAGCCAGAAAATTTGAATTAGGCTTCCTCTCTGGTCGTATTGCAAAGTTTTTTTAAAAAGTTTACTTTTACTCACTTGAGGTTCTTAGTTTAAATTAAACTAAAAAAAAGATTAGACTTTATCCCCTCGAATGTTACAAACAGCAGAATTTTAAAAGTTTTTCATGTAAGTTGTATTAGATTTTTGCGGTAACGCATAACAAGATTAACGTCCAGAATATTGTTTTACAAGGGTTATGTAAAAAAAAACAATGGTCAGTTGTGGAAACAATGTCAGAAACTCAAGTGGTTGAAGTAAAATCAAAAGTATCAATTGGAGTTGAAACAGAAATAACAGTTTGAGTATGGTGATGCCATTTTTCCGGTCTTGGAGCGTCGGATCATTAAATCAGATATGCTTAAAATGACACTTCAGTTAACGACAGGAATGACAAATATCGTAATAACAGGAATTTAGAAAGCAAAGAGCTTACAGGGACAAATATGCATTTAAAAAAAAAAGGAGGCTTATGGCTGATACTGCGGACGCAGGATTCTGCAAATCCGTTGGGAGGACAGACGCACCAACGTTAGCGACCTCGATCAGGCCAACATACCCAGCGTTGAAGCACTGACCACACTCGACCAGCTCCGTTGGGCGGGCCGCATTGTTCGCCTGCCTGACACAAGACTCCCAAAGCAAGCGCTCTACTTGGAACTCCTACACGGCAAGCGAGCCATAGGTGGGCAGAGGAAACGTTTCAAGGACACCCTCAAAGCCTCCTTGATAAAATGCAACATCCCCGCCAACGCCTGGGAGTCCCTGGCCAAAGACCGCCCTAAGTGGAGGAAGTGCATCCGGCAGGTTGCTGAGCACCGAGTCTCGTCGCCGAGAGCATGCAGAAAACAAGCGCAGGCAGCGGAAGGAGCGTGCGGCAACCAGTCCCACCCACCCTTTCCTTCAACGACTGTCTGTACCACCTGTGACAGAGTCTGTAATTCCCGTATTGGACTGTTCAGCCACCTAGGGACTCATTTTTAGAGTGGAAGCAAGTCTTCCTCGATTCTGAGGGACTGCCTATGATGATGATGACCATTGTTTAAAAAGAGAGATAAAGGGATAGACTGAGTAATTACAGGCCAGTCAGCCTAATCACGTGGTGGGAAAATTATTCAGAAAATTCTGAGGGACAGGATAAATCTTTAAAAAGACACGGATCAATCAAGGCCAGTCAGCATGGATTTGTTAAGGGAAGGTCGAACTTGATTTAATTTTCTGAGTAGGTAACAAGGGTAGTGAGTTTGATGTAGTGTATATGGATTTTAGCAAGGCTTTTGATGAGGTCCCACATGGCAAACTGGTCACGAAAGTAATAGTCCATGGGATCCAAGGCAACAGGTAATGATTGATGCGTTGTTTTTGTGATTGGAAGGCTATTTCCAGTGGGGTTCCGCAGGGCTCATTAGAAGGTCCCTTGCTTTTTCTGGTATATATCAATGATTTAGACTTGAATGTAAGGGGTATGATTAAGAAGTTTGCAGATGATACAAAATCTGGCTGTGTGGTTAATAATGAAGAAGAAAGCTGTAGACTGCAGGAAGATATCAATTAACTGGTCAGGTGAGCAAATGAAATTAAATCCAGAGAAGTGTGAGGTAATGCATTTGGGGAAGGCTAACAAGGCAAGGGAATACACAATAAATGGTAGGACACTGAAGTGTAGAGGAACAAAGGGACCTTGGCGTGCATGTCCACAGATCCCTGAAGGTAGCAGGACAGGTAGATAGGGTGGTTAAGAAGGCATGCGGAATACTTTCCCTTATTCGCCAAGGCATAGAATACAAGAGCAGGGAGGTTATGCTTGAACTGTATAAAACACTAATTAGGCCACAGCTAGAGTACTCCGTGCAGTTCTGGTCATTGCATTACAGGAAGGATGTGATTGCACTGGAAAGGGTACAGAGGAGATTTATGAGGATGTTGCCGGGAGTGGAGAATCTTGGCTATGAGGACAGATTGGATAGGCTGGATTTGTTTTCCTTGGAACATAGGAGGCTGAGGGGAGACCTCATTGAGGTGTATAAAATTGAGGAGCCTAGATTTAGTGGATAGAAAGGGCCTATTTCCCTTAGCAGGGGGGTCAACAATCAGGGAGCATACATTTAAAATAATTGGTAGAAGGGGATTTGAGGGTAAATTTCTTCACGCAGAGGGTTGTGGGGGTCTGGAACTCACTGCCTGAAAGGATGATAGAGGCAGAAACCCTCACCATATTTAAAAAGTACTTGGATGGGCACTTGAAGTGCCGTAACTGCAGGGTTACGGACCGAGAGCTGGAAAGTGGGATTAGCCTGGATAGCATCTTGTTGGCCGGCATGGACATGATGGGCCGAAATGGCCTCCTTCCGTGCTGTAAACTTCTATGATTCTATGAGGAAAGATTAAATAGGCTGGGTTTGTTTTCTTTGGAACAGAGGAGGCTGAGGGGAGACCTTATTGAGGTGTATAAAATTATGAGGGGCCTAGATAGAATGGATAGGAAGGACCTATTTTCCTTAGTAGAGGGGTCAACAACCAAGAGGCATAGATTTAAAATAATTGGTTGGAGGTTTTGAGGGGTAATGTTTTCACCCAGAGGGTGATGGGGGTCTGGAACTCTGCCTGAAAGGTTGGTAGAGGCAGAATCCCTCACCACATTTAAAAAGTACTTGCATATGCACTTGATGTTCCGCAACCTACAAGGGTATGGACCAAGAGCTGGAAAATGGGATTAGGCTGGATAGCTCTTTGTCGGCCAGCACGGACACAATGGGCCGAAATGGCCTCCTTCTGTGCTGTAAATTTCCATGATTCTATGAACAAGCAGAAATATAGACATACATTTCCTAAATTTGATTTCAGGGTCACGCATCATAGAATATACGGGAAGTCTTACCTTTCTTTGAATAAAATTCTTCTAAAAAGACAATGGTGCTGTTTTTCTACAATGCCTGTACATATTAAATCTTCAACATTACCATCCCTTTCTTCAAACAATGAAAATCACCCTAGCCAGTCTACTTAATAATTGCTGTGGCAATGTTTTGAGTTTGATTTGGCCATTACCAATTCATTTTCCAGAAAATCAGAGAACGATTCAGAGATTTGTTGATCGGTATACAATTTCACAAAATACTAAAGTAAATTCATTATTAAGTCATGTAGATAGGGTTGCCACATTTTGCCAAGTCCAAAATCAAAATATTAAAAGGAAGGAAGGTGGGATTTGTGGTTGGAATGCAATTTTTGTTTTTCTGCTAATTAAACATTATTTAACAACCTCAATAATTACTAATATCTCAATATAATACAGAAATAAGTGGAAGAAAATATACTTTGTGTCTGGTTTATATATTAGGAATATTTAAAGACAAACTGTCCATTATGAGTGAGGTGATAATTTTATTTATAAATAATTACTAAAAGAAAGCCTGTGGGGTATGGGTTACTTCGCTCCACACAAGTGAAATACCTCTAAACACATGCACTCCAATGGTTGAGCTGAAAACAAACAGAATTTTCCACAATCCACTATGACAGGTTTGTAAACTAGGGGCCATCTATAGAGGTATTTATTACACACGTCAGCAACAAACAATCTTCTGTAACCAGTAATGTTACAAGTAGCAAGTGATAGAAATCTAATTTGAAATATTTCTACCTTTAAATCCTATTTTCAGCAAAATATGCATCTTCATATCGAGGCAAAGTACATGATTAAATGAGTACTTTGCATCTGTCTTCACAAAGGAAACTAATGCTGTGAAAGTTACACTAAAAGAGAGGGAAGTTATGGACAGGATAGTAATAGATAGGAGATGAGCTAAAAAGATTAGCATTACTGAAAGTTGGTTAAGTTACCTGGTCCAGATGGAATGCATCCTACATTGCTGAAAGAAGCAAAGGTAGAAGTAGCAGAGGCATTGCTCACAATCTTTCAATTCTCATTGGATATAGGAGTAGTGCTAGAGGACTGGAGGATTGCTAATGTTATAACCACTATTCAAGAAAGGGGAGAGGGATAAACCAGAAAACTACTGGCTCGTCAGTTTTGGGTCAATTACTCTTTACAATTTTTGTAACTGACCTAGACTCGGGTGTAGGGAGCAGCATTATAAAGTTTGCAGATGATATGAAACTTAGCAAAGTAGTAGCTCATGATGAGGATAGTTATAAGCTTCAGGGTGACAGACAGGATGATGAAATGGGCAGGAGCATGGCAGATGGAGTTCAATGCAGAGAAATGTGAAGTGCTGCACTTTGGGAGGACTAATATGTACAGACAGTATAGTATAAATTGCATAATTTTGAAAAGTGTAGATGAGAAGAGAGACCTTGATGTCCATATACACAAATATTTAAATAGAGGAATAGAATCTAAAAGTAAAGAGAACACGCTCAAACTTTGTAAATCACTGGTTAGACCTCAGTTTGGTGGGCAATTCTGGCCACCACAATTCAGGAAAGATGTAAAGGTCCTGGAGATTTACCAGGAATGAGGGACTTCAGTTAGAAGGATAGGTTGAGAAGGTTAGGACTGTTCTCCTTGGAACAGAGAAGATTAAGAGGTAACCTAATGGAGGCTTACGAGATGATGAGAGGTTTTGATAGAGTAAATAGAGAAAAATTATTCCCTCGGCAAGTGGGTCAATAACTAGAGTTTGTAGATTCAAAATCATTGGCAGAAGATCTAGAGAGATGAGGAGACATATTTTCACTTGGTTGTCAGGATCTGCAATGCTCTACCTGAAAAGGTAATGGAAGCTGAGTCCATTAGTAATTTTAAAAAGGGAGTTGGACAGATACTTGAGGATGAGGGTTATGGAAAAAAGCAGGGATGTCAGATTTGGCACAACTGTTCTTTTAAAGCCAGCAAAGGCACAAAGGGCCTCCTGTGTTGTATGTTTCTATGATTCTATACAATAATATTCCAATCTACAAGAATTTAAAAAAAATACATTTTAAATGAGCCTCTATGCAAATAAATCGCAATGTTTAGAAGTAGCCTCAATTTCACATCAGGGAGTGCATCATGCAAGGTGGACCACATTCCAAAATAATATTCAACCTAAACCATTTGAGAAAGAATTTGGGCTGGATTTTCAGCTTGGTTGTGCCTCAGTGTGAGCCCCGGAGGGGCGGTAAATGTAGTTTCTAGGCTTAAAGCCAGGCGGCCAGCTTTTATCGCCCCATGGTTTGCGGCGGCGCAAAAAATCAATGCCCCGCCCTCTAGTTTCACTAAGATCATGACATCAATCATTATGCAACACTCTTACCGCACCAGATGCAAAATTCGGACCCAACGTCTCACTTAACGCCCACCCCATGAAATGTCAGAAATACCAGGAGTTCCCAGGATGCAGCAGGCAATATTGGCAGTTTATTTAAATGGAGGGATGAGGCTCCTACATCGCAGATCACATTGACTGCAACGGTTGCGCACAGCATGCTGTGTAAAGCTCCAACTTGCAAATTGCACTTTTATCTGCCGTTACAGTGCCCGTACAACTTCAATGAGAGAATTTAATGGGGGCATTACTAGTTCAACAGTGTGTCATGTTCCATGCTTCACCGAGGCGTACGAAAGCATAGGCCTTACACTAAACATCCGTAAGACAAAGGTCCTCCACCAACCTGACGCTGCCACACAGCACTGCCCCCGGTCATCAGAATCCACGGCGCGGCCTTGGACAACATGGACCCTTTTCCATACCTCAGGAACCTACTATCAGCAAGGGCAGACATCGATGACAAAGTCAAACACCGCCTCATGCACCAGCGCAGCCTTCGGTCGCCTGAGGAAGAGAGTGAAGACCAGGACCTCAAATCTAGCACCAAGCTTATGGTCTACCCGCCCTCCTATATGGCTCACAGACATGGACCATATACAGTAGACACCTCAAAGCGCTGGAGAAATATCACCAGCGCTGCCTCTGCAAGATCCTGCAAATTCATTGGGAAGCGAGACACACCAACATCAGTGTTCTCGATCAGGCCAACATCCCCAGCATCGAAGCACTGACCACACTCGACCAGCTCTGTTGGGCAGACCACATCGTCCACATGCCCGACACGAGAGTCCAAAGTAAGCACTCTACTCTGAACTCCTACATGGCAAGCGAGTTCCAGGTGGACAGAGGAAACATTTCAAGGACACCCTCAAAGCCTCCTTGATTAAGTGCAACATCCCCACCGACACCTGGGAATCCTTGGCCCAAGACAACCGTAAGTGGAGGAAGAGCATCCGGGAGTGCGCTGAGCACCTCGCGTCTCGTCGCCGAGAGCATGCAGAAACCAAGCGCAGACAGCGGATGGAGCTTGCGGCAAACCTTTCAACGACTGTCACAGGTGGGACAGACAAAGACTGTAATTCCCGTATTGGACTGTACAGTCACCCGAGAACTCGAGGAAGCAAGTCTTCCTCGATTTCGAGGGACTGCCGATGATGATAATGATCGTGCCAGGTGGCATCAAGCTAGAAGGGCTCTTGGCCATGTCGGTTCACGGATGAGAGACCGAAGATGTCTGTGGAGGAGCGCTTAACCCCCCACGGATTTACAGGCACCAATGCTCATACCTCCAGCTCTCTGAGGAGCAGTGTGTGAGAAGGCTGCACCTCTGAAAGGAAGTGCTGACAGGGATATGCCATCTCCTACAGGCAGACCGATGCCTGGATCGCTCTGGAGGCAACTTTCAATACTCCCCTCAACAGGTATCCGAATTCATCGTGGTGTGTTGCATCTTGCACAACTTGGCCACCATGAGGTGCCAGGCATTGCCAGTGGGGATTGCATGTCCATCTCAGGATGACGACGACGACGACGACGATCCCCCCCCCCCCCCCACCCCTATTGGATAGCCACACCATCCACAGGGGAGGGAGTGTGGAGATGATTCCTTGTGTAACGGCTGATTTTTGTCCCCCCGATCATGGAACCTCATCTTTTGCAGAATTTTGCAGAAAAGGGCGCAAACGATTTTCCAAATGGTATCAGGGCTGCAATTATTGCCCCGAAATCTTGAAAGCCGAAAATCCAGCCCTTTATACTTAGTGTTTTTCACATCCTTGGGACATTTCAAAATGTTTCACAGCAAATTACTTTACTTTTTTGAAGTTATCGAGGCAAATGTGGAAGCCAATTTGTGCACAGCAAAGCCTAACAAATAGCAAATAAGTAACTAACCAGATAATCTGTTTTGTTAATGTTGGTTGAAGAACTGTTGTCCAGGATACTGCTCTTTGCCAAAAAAAGTGCCATGGATCTTTTACATCCACCTAGACAGGACCTCAGTTTAACATTTCATTCAAAAAATGGCACATCCCTCAATGCTGCATTGAAATCTCATCTTAGATTCTGTGCTTGAGTCATGTAGTGGGACTTGAATCCATAACCTTACGCATGAGTGCAACAACTGAGCCAAGCATCACTTCATTAAGCAGAAGGTTTTACTTCTAGGAATGTTTACATGGCAACAACAGCCCTCGAACATCCTTCATTCCTAAAGTGTTGATTTGTGAAGGGGGCTGCAGGAGGGGTCAAAACTAAAAATCATGGTTTAAAAACTAGGATTAAAACACTCTACCTAAACGCACGCAGCTTTCGAAATAAAGTAAATGAGTTGACGGCACAAATCATTACAAATGGGTATGATTTGGTGGCCATTACAGAAACATGGTTGCAGGGTGGCCAAGACTGGAAATTAAACATACAGGGGTATCTGACGATTCGGAAAGATAGACAAGAAGGGAAAGGAGGTGGGGTAGCTCTGTTAATAAAGGATGATATCAGGGCAGTTGTGAGAGACGATATTGGCTCTAATGAACAAAATGTTGAATCATTGTGGGTGGAGATTAGAGATAGTAAGGGGAAAAAGTCGGTGGTGGGCGTAGTTTATAGGCCCCCAAATAATAACTTCATGGTGGGGCGGGCAATAATCAAGGGAATAATGGAGGCATGTGAAAAAGGAACGGCAGTAGTCATGGGGGATTTTAACCTACATATCGATTGGTCAACTCAAATCGCACGGAGTAGCCTGGAGGAGGAATTCATAGAATGCATACGGGATTGTTTCTTAGAACAGTATGTTACAGAACCTAAAAAGGAGCAAGCTATCTTAGATCTGGTCCTGTGTAATGAGACAGGAAAAATAAACGATCTCCTAGTAAAAGATCCTCTCGGAATGAGTGATCACAGTATGGTTGAATTTGTAATACAGATTGAGGGTGAGGAAGTTGTGTCAGAAACGAGCGTACTATGCTAAACAAAGGGGACTACAGTGGGATGAGGGCAGAGTTGGCTAAAGTAGACTGGAAACACAGACTAAACGGTGGCACAATTGAGGAATAGTGGAGGACTTTTAAGGAGCTCTTTCATAGTGCGCAACAAAAATATATTCCAGTGAAAAAGAAGGATGGTAAGAGAAGGGATAACTAGCCGTGGATAACAAAGGAAATAAAGGAGAGTATCAAATCAAAGACCAATGCGTATAAGGTGGCCAAGGTTAGTGGGAAACTAGAAGATTGGGAAAATTTTAAACAACAGCAAAGAATGACTAAAAAAGCAATAAAGAAAGGAAAGATAGATTACGAAGGTAAACGCGCAAAACATAAAAACAGATAGTAAAAGCTTTTACAGATTATATAAAACGGAAAAGAGTGACTAAAGTAAATGTTGGTCCCTTAGAAGATGAGAAGGGGGATTTAATAATGGGAAATGTGGAAATGTGGAAATGTGGAAATGGCTGAGACTTTAAACAATTATTTTGCTTCGGTCTTCACAGTGGAAGACACAAAAACCATGCCAAATATTGCTGGTCATAGGAATGTGGGAATGGAGGACCTTGAGACAATCACTATCACTAGGGGCAAGTGCTAGACAGGCTAATGCGACTGAAGGTAGACAAGTCCCCTGGTCCTGATGAAATGCATCCCAGGGTATTAAAAGAGATGGCGGAAGTTATAGCAGATGCATTCGTTATAATCTACCAAAATTCTCTGGATTCTGGGGAGGTACCAACGGATTGGAAAGCAGCTAATGTAACGCCTCTGTTTAAAAAAGGGGGCAGACAAAAGGCAAGTAACTATAGGCCGGTTAGTTTAACATCTGTAGTGGGGAAAATGCTTGAAGCTATCATTAAGGAAGAAATAGCGGGACATCTAGATAGGAATAGTGCAATCAAGCAGACGCAGCATGGATTCATGAAGGGGAAATCATGTTTAACTAATTTACTGGAATTCTTTGAGGATATAACGAGCATGGTGGATAGAGGTGTACCGATGGATGTGGTGTATTTAGATTTCCAAAAGGCATTCGATAAGGTGCCACACAAAAGGTTACTGCAGAAGATAGAGGTACGCGGAGTCAGAGGAAATGTATTAGCATGGATAGAGAATTGGCTGGCGAACAGAAAGCAGAGAGTCGGGATAAATGGGTCCTTTTCGGGTTGGAAATCGGTGGTTAGTGATGTGCCACAGGGATCGGTGCTGGGACCACAACTATTTACAAGATACATAGATGACCTGGAAGAGGGGACAAAGTGTAGTGTAACAAAATTTGCAGATGGCACAAAGATTAGTGGGAAAGCGGGTTGTGTAGAGGACACAGAGAGGCTGCAAAGAGATTTAGATAGGTAAAGCGAATGGGCTAAGGTTTGGCAGATGGAATACAATGTCGGAAAGTGTGAGGTCATCCACCTTGGGGAAAAAAAACAGTAAAAGGGAATATTATTTGAATGGGGAGAAATTACAACATGCTGAGGTGCAGAGGGACCTGGGGGTCCTTGTGCATGAAACTCTTTTTGGTCCTTGTGCATGAATCCCAAAAAAGTTAGTTTGCAGGTGCAGCAGGTAATCAGGAAGGCGAATGGAATGTTGGCCTTCATTGCGAGAGGGATGGAGTACAAAAGCAGAGAGGTCCTGCTGCAACTATATAGGGTATTGGTAAGGCCGCACCTGGAGTACTGCGTGCAGTTTTCGTCACCTTACTTAAGGATATACTGGCTTTGAAGGAGGTACAGAGACGATTCACTAGGCTGATTCCGGAGATGAGGGGGTTACCTTATGATGATAGATTGAGTAGACTGGGTCTTTACTCGTTGGAGTTCAGAAGGATGAGGGGTGATCTTATAGAAACATTTAAAATAATGAAAGGGATAGACAAGATAGAGGCGGAGAAGTTGTTTCCACTGGTCGGGGAGACTAGAACTAGGGGGCACAGCCTCAAAATACGGGGGAGCCAATTTAAAACCGAGTTGAGAAGGAATTTCTTCTCCCAGAGGGTTGTGAATCTGTGGAATTCTCTTCCCAAGGAAGCAGTTGAAGCGAGCTCATTGAATGTATTTAAATCACAGATAGATAGATTTTTAACCAATAAGGGAATTAAGGGTTACGGGGAGCGGGCGGGTAAGTGGAGCTGAGTCCACGGCCAGATCAGCCATGATCGTATTGAATGGCGGAGCAGGCTCGAGAGGCTAGATGGCCTACTCCTGTTCCTAATTCTTATGTTCTTATGTGACTGCAATATTGTTCCACGGGAACCTCTCAGTACATAGGAACCTTTCAGTTCTTGTGCAAGTGGCTATTATTCAGGTGAGCCTTGATAGTGAGTGCCAGTAGGCTATTTATCTGCATGAGCATCAAACTCATCAAATCCTGTCCTCGCCCATGTCCATAAACTTGTACTTCCAGTAATGCTCACTGGATAGTGATCAGGAGTGTGAATTCTGGGTCAGGTTTTGCAAAGGTGGTGAGGGCAGTAAGGGGTGCGGAGGGCAATTGTAGAACTCCTACTGCTACTCCAGCCAAGATCAATTAACAGTACATAAGAATTAGGAGCAGGCCATTTGGCCCCTCGAGCCAGCTCCACCATTCAATAAGATCATGGATGATCTGCTACCTCAACTCCACTTTTCTGCACTATCCCCATATCCCTTGATTCCTTTAATATCCAAAAATCTATCGATCTCTGTCTTGAATATACAAAGACTGAGCCTCCACAGCCCTTTGTAATAGGGAATTCCAGAGATTCATTGAATGAAGAAGTTTCTCCTCATCTCAGTCCTAAATGGCCAACCCCTTATTCTGAGACTGTGACCCCTGGTTCTAGACTCCCCAGCCAGAAGAAACATCCTCCCTATTTCAATGAAATCACCTCTCATTCTTCTAAACTCTGGAGAATATAGGCCTACTCTACTGAATCTCTCCTCATAGGACAATCTCCCATCCCAGGAATCAGTCTGGTAAACCTTCATTGCACTCCCTCAAAGGCAAGTATATCCTTCCTTAGGTAAGGAGACCAAAACTGTACACAATACTCCAGGTGCGGCCTCACCAGGGCCCTATATAATTGCAGTAAGATAGCTTTACTCTTGTACTCAAATCGTCTTGCAATAAAGGCCAATATACCATTTGCTTTCTTAATTGTTTGCTGTACCTGCATGTTAACTTTGTGATTCGTGTACAAGGACCCCCTGGTCCCTCTGACATTTCCCAATCTCTCAGCATTTAAAAAAAATACTCTGCTTTTCTATTTCTCCTGGCAAAGTGGATAACTTCACATTTCTCCACAATGTATTCAATTTGCCATGTTCTTGGCCACTCACTTAGCCTGTCATTTAGAGTGGAAACAAGTCTTCAATGATTTTGAGGGACTGCCTATGATGACGATGATGATGGACTATATCCCCTTGAAGCTTCTTTGCATCCTCCTCACAACTTACATTCCCACCTAGTTTTGTATCATCTACAAATTTGGATATATTACATTTGGTCCTCTCATCCAAACACTGACATAGATTGTGAATAGCTGGGACCCAAGCACCGATCCTTGCAGCACCCCACTAGTTACAGCCTGCCAACCGGAAACTGACCTGTTTATTTCTACTCTCTGTTTTCTGTCCATTAACCAATCCTCAATCCATGCTAGTATATTACTCCCAATCCTCATGAGCCCTAATTTTTTTCCATAACCTCTTATGTGGCACGTTATCAAATGCTTTTTGAAAATCCAAATATACTACATCCACTTGTTCCCCCTTATCCACCCTACTAGTTACAACCTCAAAAAACTATAATAGATTTGTCAAACATGATTTCCCTTTCATAAATCCATGTTGACTCTGCCCAATCCAATTATTCTTTTCTAAGTGCCCAGTTAACACATACTTAATAATAGATTCTAGCATTTTCCCTACTACTGATGTCAGGCTAACCCATACCAACTGGGATCAAACCTCAGACCTTACCAGTCAGTATGACTCAGCTACTTACTTATTTTAAAATAAATGACACATAAGATAGAACATCACTGTTGGTATATATTCTCATTTTAAAAAAATATTATATTTCCCATTTCCTTTAACTGCCTGGCCTGATGCATGCAGCTGAGGGGGTGAGCACATAAATTGCTCTCAGGTTGCTGCCACTCCTTCTTGTAGCTAACTGTCAAGGAGGATCCAGAAACCATCCAGACACCACAGTGCACTCTGAATTTCTCCTTTGAAGTTCAGTGCTTAGTCACTTGACATAACTCAGATCAAAAATGGAGAATGGGACTTAGCCTATGTCTGTCACTGCTCCGTGCTACTGTGCCAGTGCTCTCATGCTCAGCATAAAATAGCATATAATATACATCATGCTTCTTGTTAATTGATCTGAACTTCAATACCTGCCTTCTCATCATATCCCTTATTCTCCAAAAGAGTTGTCTACAGAACCATTAATTCAACTCTCACAATGTGAAGAATTTAAAATGGATGGGCATACAGTTTGCTACATCTTTGTAAAAACACAATTTTCTTCTTTAAAGACTGTACATACTGGTTAATCATTCGCTCCAATTATATATCCTTTGTTTCACAGTTTCTACCATCATTTTCAGTCTTTTTATAGGAGAATAGACTGTTGTTTCTTTAGGTTTGATTGTTTTTGCTTGCTGCATCTGCAGCATTTCCTCCAGGAATACTGCAAAATTAGACTCAAACCTGTTGCTCGTCAGCAACAACTTGGAGAGTATGGGAAGACAGGAAGCCATCTTGGACCATGATTTTTTTTCCCCGTGTTTCAGGAATATCCTAGGAGTGGTAATTTTAAATAAGAGTTGGATATCTTACTCAGAACATTGTCAGTGATCCAAAGCATATGACAAGGTTATGTAGATTTGCCTATTTTTCTTACAGAAAGTGGGAGAAAAAGAGTGCAAGAAAAGTAGTTACCATCAGTGAGATACAGAAACAACGAAAGAAGTGTACAAGAGCCATACAGACAGACAAATAAAAAAAGACGGAGACAGCAAGAATGGAAAACAAACAGAAAGACAAAGAAGAGTTAGAAACAGGGAGACGGAGGAAGTGAGACAAAAAAAATATTCTTACTTTTATCGATGAGCAATGCTATGGGAGATCAACCTGCATTGGAAAAATGAATGTCTACAATAGATAAGAGAGATAACAAAGCACTAACACAATAAAGCATTGCAGTTGATCTATTATACAACTCCTGTGCTTTCAAATTTGAATTCCCAATTTTGCAATCTGATCAGTTTATTTAATAGCAATGTAGAGGACTACCTTAAGATCTATCAGGACCCTGTGAAGAAATAAAACAACTTAATAATTCAGGGATATTATGAGTATCAAATAGGCATGGATCTTGTATGCATAGGCCATTTTCTGTTCCCCTCCAAACCCACCTTCCCATTGGTCCCTCTCTTTGGCTCTTAGTATCCCAAAGCAGCATGTTGCTATGTATTCAACCCTCCAACACAGCCTTTCAGATCTGCCCTGATCCTTTAGTGGATTAATGAGTAGTGCTGGTGTGATACTGAGTCATACAGATCAACATAGTCCAAGGTTTTATCCCCAATCTGTGCTCAGTTTACTGGTTTCAGTGCGTAGAGATTCTCATAATGGTTGAATAGTCTTTCAATTTATATTTTGAGGCTCAACTGATTAATTGCCACTTAGATCATGTTGCAGAGGTGAATAGTGCTGATGGAACCCTATCACAACATGAGATAGCACCTTCTCAGATGAAGAGTGGAGAGAAAAAAACGTTTTCAGAATCTTGAAAGTCGATTATGACCTACAATCTAAGAATAGCATGTGTGACAACAAACAAGCAAAACATCTGCCATGCAATCAGAGTCTGAATGCCGTGGAATGGATTTGAACTCCAAGCAGGTTTCTGGCGGGAAACTATGTTGGCGAGTTAATTTCCCACCTGCCCAGATGGAGTAGGAGTCCACAGGTGTTTTAACTGCCAGACCTCATTACCATGTCACCCAGAACAGGTGGAAAGTGGACAGGAAATGGTTGACTGCCTGCAGAAAATCAGGCGACCCATGGTGGCCTACCAGCATATAGGTAGATGTGGGAAAGGGGGTTTTGGGAGGATCTTGCAGGAGGCACGGGGGTAGAGGACTTTGGGGCAGGGAAGGCTTAAACTTTGTGGGGCCCAGAGGAGCACACCTGCTCCTCCTGGACCTAAAAGAAAAGCAAAAAAATTACCTTCTCTTTTTAAAAAAAAATCATTCTTGGATGGTGGGTTTCATTGGCAATGCCGGCATTTATTGCTCATCCTTAGTTCCCCTTGAAGGTGCTGAAAAGCCACTGCCATGAATCGCCAGTCTGTGTGGTGAAGGTGCTCCCACAATGCTGTTATTCCTTGTAGTGGTTTGATACAACTGAATGGTTTGCTAGATCATTTCAGAGGGTAATCAACCACATTTATGTGGGACTTGAATCATGTATAGGCTAGACCGGGTAAGGATGGCGGGTTTCATTCCATAAACGGCATTCGTGAATCAGTTATGACAAAAGAATATTTTTATTTCCAATTTTTTTTTAAACTGTATTCAACTTACCAAACCGGCATAGTGAGATTTGAACTGAGCTTTTAGTCCAGACCTTGTAATTACTAGTCCACTGACATAACCACTACACTACCTGACTGGCTTCAGCCTGGAAGGAAAACCACAGTGCCTTCCCTGCTCAGCCCAAAGTTAAAATTGCAGTGGGAACGCAATGACAGTGTTGGACCCCAGTCTACTTATTAAAGTAAGGACCCCGTCAGCTTCAGGCAAGTGTCCTTGCTGCCTGTTCAGAAGTGCAGGTTAAAATCAGGATCAGCCCCAGCCCTTTCAACAATTAATGACACCCAAATGTACTGAACTGCACAAATAACTAGTTGCATCTATCATAAATCTGTAATCTAGCATTCATTCATGTACCATGATCTGAGGAAGTATGTAAATTTTGTACATATTCAACGAGTGCTATGGAAGCAGAGGAAAGGTGAGCATGAACTATTCTGGATGCTCTCCCAGGCCAGCAGAGGTCCTGTATTGATAGTAATGTAACTGTTTTGGATAAATAAAACACTGATGATACAGCACATCTATACTGTTAATATTTCCTTTTGATATTTGTTTCTGGGAATGTTCCTGTGATCACTATTACTGCATTTGGGATCTTAAAATATTGATCTTAAAACATTGATGCAAGGTCAGTAACTGTAGTCGTGATCCTGAATTAATGTTATATTCAAAAAGATTGCAACAGCCCTTGTTCATGCTTATAGCAGATTGGTTATTTTTATGTATTTGTGATGCAAGAACTGTAGGGTTAGAAATCACAATTAATTAGTGACATTGCACAAGTGCCTATCATTGAAATAGCAATTATTAAAAAGTAGGCAGCACTAAGATGAGACAATAATCTTATTTTCCAACAGTATACAAGTGTGTTATATTACAATTGAAGGTGGTTTAAAACTGCTTGCACATAGACGATCATTTAGCTATGTTATTGAGTGGTAAAGAACGATTTTCAAATTCAAGTCAGTCATTACGGCACAAAAGGAGGCCATTCGGCCCATCAAGTCCATGTCGGCTCTCCAGAGCAATCTAGTCAGTCCCATTCCCCTACTCTATCCCCGTAGCCCTGCAAGTTTATTTCCCTCAAGTGCCTATCCAATTTCCTTTTGAAATCAATGATCGTCTCCGCTTCCACCACCCTCATCGGCAGCGAGTTCCAGGTCATTACCACTCACTGCAAAAAATAGTTCTTCCTCACATCCTCCCTGTATTTCTTGCCCAAAACCTTAAATATGTGTCCCCTAATCCTTGTACCATCAGCTAATGGGAACAGCCTTTCTCTGTCTACCTTAAACAAACCTGTCATAATCTTGTACACCTCTATCAAATCTCCCCTTAACCTCCTTTACTCTGAGAACAAGCCCAGCTTCTCCAACCTAACCATGTAGCTAAAATTCCTCATCCCTGGAACCAGCCTGGTAAATCTCCTCTGTACCCACTCAAGGACCTTCATATCCTTCCTGTGTGGTGACCGGAATTGGAAGCAATACTCTAGTTGTGGCCTAACCAGAGTTTTATAAAGGTTCAGCATAACTTTCTTGCTTTTGTACTCAACACCTCTATTTAAGTCCACGATCCCATATGCTTTGCTAGGTACTCTCTCAATATGTCCTGCCACCTTCAAAAGATCAATGAACATGAACCCCCAGGTCCCTCTGTCCCTGCACAATCTTTAGAACTGTGCCATTAAGTCTCTCCCTATTCCTTCTGCCAAAATGCATTGCCTCACACTTCTCTATTAAATTCCGTGTCACTTGTCTGCCCATTCTGCCAGCCAATCTATGTCCTATTGCAGTTGATTGGTATCATCCTCACTGTTTGCCACACCTCCAAGTTTGGTATCATTGGCAAATTTTGAAATTTTACTCTGTATTCCTAAATCCAATTAATTTAAAAAAAAGCAATGGTCCTAGCACTGACCCTTGGGGAACACCACTGTCTACCATCCTCCAGTCTGAAAAACAACCATTTACCACGATTCACTGTTTTCTGTCCTTAAGCCAATTTTTTATCCAAGCTGACACTGACCCTGCTATTCCACGAGCCTCAATTTTGTTAACCAGCCTTTTATGTGGTACTTTGTCAAATACTTTCTTAAAATCTATATGAACAACCACTGCATCCCTTTCATCAACCTTCTGTGTTACTTCATCAAAATATTCAATTAGATTAGATTCAAACACTTTGCCTTTTTCAAATCCATGCTGGTTCTCCTTAATTAACTTAAACCTCTCCTAGTGCCTGTTAATTGTTTTGCTGATTATCATTTCTAAAACCTTACCCACCACTGATGTTAAACTGACCAGCCTGTAGCTATTAGGATTGTCTTTACACTCTTTCTTGAACAAGGGTGTCACATTTGCCACTTTCCAATCCTCTGGCACCTCTCCCGCATCTAGGGAAGATTGGAAGAATATGGCAATCTCCATCCCCACTTCCCTTAGCAACCTGGGATGCAAGCCATACAGACCAGGCGACTTATCCTCTCTAAAGCATATCCAGCCTTTCCAGTACATCCTGCCTATCAATTTTCACCCCATCTATTACCTCTACCATCTCCACTTCTACCAATATTTTGTCAGCATCCTCTTCCTTCATAAACACTGATGCAACGTACTCATTAAGTATTCTAGACTTGCCCTGCGCCTCTTAGCATATATCATCACCTTTGTCCCTAATAGGCTCCACCCTGCCTGTTACTACCCACTTACTATTTACATGCCGGTAGAAAATTTTTGGGTTCCCTTTTATGTTAACTGCCATTCTATTCTCTTTGCCAGTCTTATTTTCCTCTTCGCTTTCCCTTTCAACTTAATTTATTTGGCCTGGTTCTCACTTCAAGAATTTACCTGACATGCATCATGCACACTTTTTTCGTTTCATCATATTGTCTATCTCCTTCATCATCCAAGGAGCCTTGGCTTTGGTTCCTCTACTTTTCCCTCTTGTTGGAATGTACCTAGCCCGTACCTGAAACATCTCCTTCTTAAAGATCAACCACTGTTACGTTACAGTTTTTCCTGCCAATCTTTGGTTCCATTTTACTCTGGCTGGATCTCCTCTCATCCCATTGAAGTGAGCCCTCTTCCAATTTAGAAGTTCTACTTTAGATTGTTCCTTGTTCTTCTTCATTACTAATCTAAACCTTATGATGCAATGATCACTCTTATCTAAGTGTTCTCTACAGATACTTGGCCCAGCTCATTCCCCAGCAATGCCTCCTTTCTAGTTGGACCGAGAACATACTGGTCAAGGAAGTTCTCCTGAACACATTTCAGAAATTCCTCCCCCTCCTTTCCCTTTAACATTATCCCAATCAATATTTAGGTAATTAAAGTCTCCCCATATCACCACTCCATAGTTATTGCACATCTGATTTCCCCGCAGATTTTCTCCTCTGTCTCTCTCTCTCTATTTGGAGGCCTATAGAATACCCCCAATAGCGTGCATACCCTTTTTGCTTCTCAACTCTAACCAAATGGATTCTGCCCTTGTCTCCCTCAAGGACATCTTCTCTTTCCAACACTACAATGTCTTCCCTAATCAGTACTGTCACCCCACCTCAGTTTTCTTTCCCTACCTTTTCTGAACACCTTGTATCCGTGAACATTAAGCGCTCAGCCCTCACCATTTTTAAGCCACGTTTCTGTTATTGCCACTACATCATATTCCCACACGGCTAATTGTGCCTGTAGCTCATCAACTTTATTCACTACACTTTGTGCATTTACATACATGCATTTTAAACCTGTCTTTGTATTCCTCGTAGTCCTTCTGCTCCTAACTAATATGATAGTACTAGAGAAGGAAGGAGTATCGTTTTTAGTACTTTCATTCCTTTATGCACCTTGTTTTTCTTTACTACTTCAATATACTGGTGCCCACCCCCTGCCAATTTAGTGTAGGAATTTTTCAACCTCATATCTTGGCTCTGGTCTGGGAGATTAAAGAATTTACTTAGATTTTTGTCCCACGTTTGAGTTATTTCCCCAGCCTGTTCTTCAATTACTCACTTCAACAAATCTACCTAATTTGTTCTTTTGGACGTCTTGAAGCTTGACATACATACCTGCTTATTTTCTCTCATCGCCATCGAAGGAAACGTACCAAATGACCACCCAAAGGGCTGGTCGAAACTGAACAGGCCCCTCAACCTCCATTGCCTTGAAAGAATGAAATTATGATCAGCATATGGAATGGGATTTTTTCTGAGCACTATGTTTGACTGAAACTGTGATTAAAATTTAAAACGAAAGTTGAGGTTTGATTGGCAACTGGTTCAGTGAAGAATCACATGAAAACTCACACCCTACCATAGTGGGTCGAGCTGCCACTTAATCTCTAAAACAGGAGAAAAATCGCTTTCAAGATTTTATTAGGCTTGCCAACCAAATGAACCGGAGACCGAGACCATGATAGAAAATTACGTCATAAGCGAACCATTAATGGTGAAGATGCATTATCTTAACCTAAATAGATATGCATATATATCTAAGTTTATTGCTCATACAGACCCTACTGCATTGTAGCCAGATCGTCGTAAATACGTCAATTTAGCAAATACGCTGTCTAAAAATGAACGTGTGTTAAATTAAAACCATGATTCTTAGATTTTCTTTTGCGAGTCTCGATTGCGCATTCTACAAATTAACGTTTCAATGTGTGAACGATTGCCGCCGTAAAACGATCACTTTATTTTATTATATTTGTACAAGTTAACGGAGTTCCAGTTGTTCCCAACTTTTCCCTTAACTTTATGCCCAATCTTTTTATCGTCATTGCTGAGCAGCGAGTGTATGACCCTGGCGGCGCTGTTTCTGACGCAACAATCTCTAATCGGTATAGCATATGTCCTTTGTGTACTCAAACCAGATAAAATCCCTCGACCTTCACACTCTGACACAGCATAGAGAAAGCCACGTTTCTGCCACTATGAAACTAAAACACCAGGCTCGTGTTAGTTGGCGAACTGAAGCGATTGATTTAAAACCAACAATAGCAAGCAGCAGGAACCTTGAAATTGGTTTTGTTCTTGTAGCTGTGTAGTAAGAAGCTTAGACTCACAACGAGTTGTAAGAAAAACAAGTCAGCTTTTTGGTAAAAGAGGCGGGTAAGTTCGAATAGATTAGAATAGCCATAAGTTTTTCAAATGAATGTATCTGAAATTATTCTGGTAACCTACTCAAATGTTATTTCGAAGTAGAAGCACATTGGCCCCAGATTTTCCTGCAATGGCGAGATCAGCAACGTACACTGCAAATCACGATGTCTAACACGCCAATTTCCCCGTTGATCACTTACTCCATTTTCCTACATTTCTAATTGGAATATGCCGCAGCGAGCATAGCAAATCAGAAGTGGCAAAGCCGATATAGCCACTAACTGCGATTTCTTTGTTATGATGGCAATTGAAGTGCTAAACTCAACAACTCTTTTTGGGGAGTACAAATAAACATTAGGTCGAGTGCCCCCCCCCCCCCCCGATCTGGGGGACACTCCAGACACTTATAACAGCCCTCTTTTTTTGTATTTTTGTAGGGTTTTTTTGTATTTTTTTTAGGGCATTAAAATTCAATAATTTACAAGTGCCCCCTATAAAAGTGGAGGGGGACACTAAAACCCCGGCAATTAAACAAATTAAACTTTAAAACATAAAACCAAATTAAAATTTGGTTGCCGGGGGTGATGATGCACTTCAGTCCCTCCGGCGCCCACCTCTCACGGAAGGCCGCGAGCATACCGGTGGACACCGTGTGCTCCATCTCTAGGGACACCCTGGCCCGGATGTAGGCGCGGAAGAGAGGCAGGCAGTCAGGCTGAACGACCCCCTCGACCGCCCGCTGCCTGGACCGGCTGATGGCACCCTTGGCCGTGCCCAGGAGCAGTCCTACGAGGAGGCCCTCGGACCTACCCGCTCTCCTCCGCACAGGGTGCTAAACTCAACAACAATGCTACATTACTACCGCCTGGTTGTAATCTATATTCTGATGTAAACTACATTTCTGCACGTGAAATTTTATGCTGAGGCGGGGCGTGCCCCGTGAGTTGGATATTTTTCTCATCCTTAAACTCGAAAAAAATTTGCGTTGCAAATTGCTGGAAGTATGAGTTGATAATAGGGAATCTGGGACCTTGGTGAACGACTGGGCCAACAGTCTATCCCCTTAACCAATTAAATTTAAAGATTAAACATGACATGCAATGGACAAAATTCTGTTTTAAAATCAAAATAAGTAAGCCAAAGAAGTTACACATCCAAATCAACAATTAAGTTTTGCTGTCGAGAACAACTTTCTCATTAATAAAACAAGACTTTGAAATGTCAACGAAGGTTAGGGCTTCATGGGGTTGTAAATACCTTCTTGTCCTGATTAGCAAACACATTTAACGCATGATTTAAATACAAGCTGTGAATGCATTATAAAGTCAATGGGTCAAAAATTGCTGGAAAAATAATAGCAAATTAACAGTTAGCATAAGATCTCAGAGGAGGGTATTGTCATGTATGTACATGCTGTTTGTAGCCACCAGATGGTGTCATTGTTGGAGGCCACTGAGCAGCACACACATGGTGCTGCTCGGATATAAAAGGTCAGCCATTTTGTGAGTCAGACACTTTGGGACTAAATGAAGCACAGGGTACCTTGCTTAGTTAAACAGTACTCACTTGAACCTTTATTACATACATAACAAATTGCATATCATGAAATTGCTCAATTTGTGCCGTAAATACAAATTAATCTTGTCATTGCCATTCAGGACACCTAATTCATGTCCGAACAACCCAGTTAATGACATGATTTATGATGCTGACATAAAACACAACCTTGGAGGGCCAGAAAGGAACAAATGAAGCTGTGGTGTTTTACTCCCAGCAGGTCGTGAATTGTTCCTAGAGGTTTTTAAAAACATTTTTTAATCTATCTTGGCAGTATTTTTGCGCCACTCTTGTCATCCATACTCCTGCTATTGTTGGAAGGCAATAATTTTCAGGATCCAAAGCAGTTTTGACACTCTTACATAGATTTTTTAAAGACAATAATTTGGGGATATATGTAGGAATGTTTGTACATTTCATATACCAACCCTGCCATTCACTCATTAATAGCTTCTCAAGGACCAATACAACAATTCCCAAACATAACTGGATTACAAAGTCCTCTTCTTCTGATTATTCTTTTTACTTTTCCTTTCAGTCTCTTATTTCTCTCTCTGATAATCCACTCTTTCTTTCCCTCCTCTTTATTTCTCTTTCTGCATCTAATTTGACTCTAATTCACCCTATTTCCTTGTTTGACATTCACTCTTTCTCGATCCTTAAATTTTAGTTTGAGGAGATAGAGAGGTCACAGATGCAATGTTGATATCGATGTGCCATTATCAATTCACATTTCCAGCAAATTGTGGTGCATATGTAGTGATCTGAAGGGTCAGAGAAAAAAAGTCAAATTCACGTTGCTCACAGCAAACTGCGCCATTCCAGCAATTTCTGTGCCATTAAATCATGCTGCTGCCAGGTCACCAGTGTCATTATTGTTCAGTGGAGTGAAAATTGACTTAAATGCAAGAAAATTGCAATGACCATTGATTTTGGGTGGGGCTGTGATAATTACCTTCCAACTGTTTTCAACGAGGATAACAACAGGAAAATATGGTATGGCATAAAAATAATGGTGTAAGTCACTTACTTCATAATTTCCTCTTTCTTTTGTGCCGTTTAAAGGTACCTATTATTCAAGGGCCATTATTCCAGAATCTTTCAAAGTGCATCAACAATCCATCCAAAATGTACAAACTCGTACAAGTACACCAGATGCTGTCTTAGTTTGTATCAAAGCACTTTTGGATACTCACAGTAACAATACTTTTGAAATTCAAATAGTTGAAATCAAATATCCCACAGATACCCAACTAAATTCTTGTAAAACCAAAGAGTATTTTATTTAATAATAGTTACTTCCCCAATACATTTTTTTATTATTTTAATGGTCTTGAACCAATATAATATGCAACATTATTATCCGTGTAACATGGTGACTGTTTCAACCCCATCTCAAATTGTGAAACGTGTCCAGTAAACAAAATAGGAGCAATTGCTGACAGGTTTGCTTAGGGTTTGGAGAGCAGATTCATATTGGCTCCTGCAAACCCTGACCTTGCTTCTTGGGTTGAAAGGACTATGGAGCCTGCTGACATTTTTCACAAATTTCTGGTCTGCACAATATATTTGGGCTTCCAAGTCATTGGCCACTCCCTTTCAAATTCAGTTTGAGGGAGAGAAACTTCGGTCTCAACTAGCACCCTGAACTTAAATAAAGGCAATTACAAAGGTATGAAGACAAAGTTGGGAAAATAAATTAAAGGTTAAGATGATAGATATGCAGTGACAGACAATGAGGGAGATATTTCATAACTCTCTGCAAATATATATTCCAGTGAGAAAGAAAGACACCACGAGAAGGATGAATCATCCATGGCTAACTAAGGAAATTAAGGATGGTATCAATTGAAAACAAAGCAATACAATGTTGCGATAATTAGTGGTAGATCAGAGGATTGGGAAAGTTTTAGAAACCAGCAAAGGACAACTAACAAAAATAATAGAGGGAGAAGATAGATTCTGAGAGTAAAATAGCAAGAAATATAAAAACAGACTGTAAGAGCTTCTGCAGGTATATAAAAAGGAAGAGAGTAGCTAAAGTAAACAGTGGTCCCTTAGAGGATGAGACTGGGGAATTAATGGGAAACAGAGAAATGGCAGAGACTTTGAACAAATATTTTGTATTGGTCTTCATGGAAGATGACACTAAAAGCATCCCAATAATAGATAATCAAGGGGCTAAAGTGAGGAAGGAACTTAAAATGCTCATTATCACTAGAGAAAAAGTACTACGCAAACTAATGGGACTAAAGGTGGACAAGTCCCCTGGACCCGATGGCCTGCATCCTAGGGTCTTAAATGATATGGCTGCAGAGATGGTGGGTGCATTGGTTGTAATCTACTAAAATTCCCTGGATTCTGGAGAGGTCCTAGCGGATTGGAAAACCGCAAATGTAATGCTCCAATTTAAGAGGGGAGGGGGACAGAAAGCAGGAAACTATAGGCCAGTTAGTCTAACATCTACCATTGGGAAAATACTGCAGTCCATTATTAAGGAAGTTGCAGCAGGACATTTAGAAAATCATAATATTATCAAGCAGATTCAGCATGGTTTTATGAAAGGGAAATCATGTTTGACAAATTTTCTGGAGTTCTTTGAGGATGTAACGAGCAGGCTGGATAAAGCGGAACCAGTAGATGTAGTGTATTTAGATTTCCAGAAGGCATTCGATAAGATGCCACATAAAAGATTACTACACAATATAAGAGCTAATGGGGTTGGGGGTAATATATTAGCATGGATAGAGGATTGGCGAACTAACAGAAAACAGAGAGTTGGGATAAATGGGTCATTTCCAGGTTGGAAAACTGTAACTAGTGGGGTGCCACAGGGATCAGTGCTGGGGCCTCAAATATTTACAATCTATATTAATGACTTGGATGAAGGGACCGAGTGCACAATAGTCAAATTTGCTGATGATACAAAACTATGTGAGAAAGTAAGTTGTGAGGTGGACACAAAGAATCTGCAAAGGGATATAGGGCCCAAGTTTCCACACGATAAAAAAACGGGCGCCCCTCCGAGCTGGGCGCCTGTTTTTCGCGCCTAAAACGGCGCCGGAAAAATAACGCGCGATTCTGGAGCGCCCTGCAGCTCCTTGTCTGTTTGGCGCGGCGCCCAGGGGGGCGGAGCCTACACTCGCGCCGATTTTGTAAGTGGGAGGGGGCGGGTACCATTTAAATTAGTTTTTTTTCCTGCCGGTAACGCTGTGCGTGCGCGTTGGAGCGTTCGCGTACGCGCAGTGTGAAGGAAACGTTGGCACTCGGCCATTTTTGTAGTTCTTTGTAGCTGTTTAATTTTTGAACATTTTTTAATAAAAGCACATTGCCATCAGCACTGAGAAGGCTGCAGGAAGCCTCAGAAAGTTGAGGCAGCCGTTTCCCTCCCCCTCCCCGCCTGCCGTCGGGAACGAACGGCTTTCTCCTCCCCCCCCCCCAGCGGGAACGAACGGCTTTCCCCTCCCCCCCCCCCCCCCCGCGGGAACGAACAGCTTTCTCCTTCCCCCCCCCCCCCCCCCCGCGGGAACGAACAGCTTTCTCCTTCCCCCCCCCCCCCCCCCCGCGGGAACGAACAGCTTTCTCCTTCCCCCCCCCCCCCCCCCGCGGGAACGAACAGCTTTCTCCTTCCCCCCCCCCCCCCCTCCTCCCCTGCGGGAATGAACGGCTTTCTCCTCCCCCCGCGGGAACGAACGGCTTTCTCCTCTCCCCCCCCCCCCCCCCCCCCACGGGAACGAACAGCTTTCTCCTCCCCCCCCCCCCCCCCCCCCGCCGCGGGAACAAACGGCTTTCTCCTCCCCCCCCCCCCCCCCCCCCCGCCGCGGGAACGAACGGCTTTCTCCTCCTCCTCCCCCCCCCCCCCCCGCGTGAATAAACGGCTTTATCCTCCCCCCCCCCCCCGCGGGAACGAACGGCTTTCTCCTCCCCCCCCCACCTCCCCCCCCTGCGGGAACGAACGCCTGCAGCATTCTCCCTGGTTGAAGCACTTTCACACAGGTAGGAAGATGGTTTATTTAATCTTTTCTTTGCTTATAAATGTTTATTCAGGTTGGATTTATTTGTATAATATTTGTAGAAGTATAAATAAGGATTTATTATAGAATTTAATGACTTGCCTCCCCCCCCCCACCTCGTTCTGGACGCCTAATTTGTAACCTGCGCCTGATTTTTTAGTGTGTAGACAAGGTTTTTTCAGTTCTACAAAAATCTTCACTTGCTCCATTCTAAGTTAGTTTGGAGTACATTTTCACTGTGGAAACTTTGAAATCAGGCGTCAGTGGCCGGACACGCCCCCTTTTGAAGAAAAAATTCTGTTCCAAAGTGGAACTGTTCTAACTGACTAGAACTGCAGAAAATAAAATGTGGAGAATTACGATTTCTAAGATAGTCCGTTCTCCACCAGTTGCTCCTAAAAATCAGGCGCAAATCATGTGGAAACTTGGGCCCATAGATAGGTTAAGTGAGTGGGCAAAAAATTGCCAGATGGAGTATAATATGGGAAAATGTGAGGCTATCCACTTTGGTAGAAAAAATAAAAAAGCAAGTTATTATTTAAATGGAGAGAGACTATCAGATGCTGCAGTACAGAGGGATCTGGGGGTTCTTGTACATGAAACACAAAAAGTTAGCATAAAAGTACAGCAAGTAATTAAGAAGGCAAATGTAATATTGGCCTTTAATGCAAGGGGAATGGAGTATAAAAGTAGGGAAGTCTTGCTACAACTGTACAGGCCATGGGTGAGACCACACCTGGAGTACTGTGTACAGGTTTGGTGTCCTTATTTAAGGAGGGATATACTTGCATTGGAGGCAGTTCAGAGAAGGTTCATTAGGTTGATTCCTGTGATGGAAGGGGTTGTCTTATGAAAAAAAGTTGAGCAGGTTGGGCCAATACTCATTGGAGTTTAGAAGAATGAGAGGTGATCTCATTGAAACATATAAGATGCTGAGGGGGCTTGACAGGGTAAATGCAAGGAGGATGTTTCCCCTCGTGGGGGAATCTAGAACTAGGAGGGGATAGTTTCAGAATAAGGGATCACCCATTTAAAACAGAGAAGTGGAGGAATTTCTTCTCTCAGAGGGTCGTGAATCTTTGGAATTCACTACCCCAGAGAGCTGTGGAGGCTGAGTCATTGAATATATTTAAGGTGGAGATAGACAGATTTTTGAACTATAGGGGAGTCAAGGGTTATAGGGAATGGGCAGGAAAGTGGAGTTGAGGCCAAGATCAGATCTTATTGAATGGCGGAGCAGGCTCGAGAGGCCAAATGGCCTATTCCTGCTCCAATTTCTTATGTTCTTATGCTCTTAAGCAAATCTCTCATCCCCTATGAACTAGAGGATATCTTTACTAACCAATATCTAATTAAACTATAGCGTGACCCAGAGACTGTAAAATTGTTATGTATGCAATAAAGGTTCAAACTGAGTACTGTTTAACTAAGCAAGGTACAACCTTGCTTCTGCTTTATTTGGGCCCAAAGTGCCTGACTCCAAAATGGCTGGTCTTTTATATCTGAGCAGTGTGTGCTGCTCAGTGGCCTCCAACAATGACACCATCTGGTGGCTACAAACAGCATGTACATACATGGCAATACCCTCCTCTGAGATCTTATCACAGTCTTTCACAGCTTGAGACAGTCCGGTGCTTTACGCTCCCAGGTTGACCGTCTCAGTTCAATTCCGGCCTTGAGTGAATGTGCGGAGTCTGTTGTGGCTGGCTGACTTGTTGGGGGTGGCAGTGACCATGTCAGGAATTGCAAGTCCATTTTTATTGAACAAGTCCGTGATGGAAATTCCGGGTTCACTGATAACCCTTGAGTCCACTGAAGTCTGCTGGTAGGTTGGTTGGTCGTCGACGATTTCTTCATCCGACTGCTCTGGCTCGTCTGTGTGCCTCAGCTGTGTTTCATCCATGTGTTTCCTGCAAGTTTTCCCATTCTTGAGCTTAATAACAAATACTCTGTTGCCCTCCTTGGCCATGACCGTACCAGCGATTCATTTGGGACCCTGACCATAATTCAACACATATACAGGATCATTAACAGAAATCTCGTGTGACATAGTTGCGCGATCGTGATACCCTTGTTGACTCTGTCTTCTGTGTTCAACGTTCAACATGATTACTTAAATCCGGGTGTACAAGAGATAACTTGGTCTTGAGACCTCTTTTCATCATGAGTTTAGCAGGCGAGACCCCTGTGAGTGTGTGGGGTCTTGTCCTGTAACTCAGCAATATGCAAGACAAGCGGGTCTGCAGTGACCCTTGGATTACTCTCCTCATGCTTTGCTTGATAATTTGTACTGCACGTTCTGCTTGCCCATTGGACGCAGGCTTGAACGGTGCTGACCTTACATGTTTTATGCCGTTAAATTTTACAGACTCCTGAAACTCCTGACTGGTGAAGCATGACCTATTGTCGCTCACCACTATGTCAGGCAGACCATGTGTCATGAACATGACATTGAGATTCTCTATGATTGCCGTGGACGTATTGGATGACATGATTATGCATTCTATCCACTTCGAATAAGCATCCACCACCACTAAAAACATCTTGCCCAGGAAGGGACCTGCAAATTCTACATGGATCCTGGACCAAGATTTGGATGGCCATGACCACAGACTCAGCGGCGATTCCGTTGATGCTTTGCTGAGCTGCATGCAGGTGTTGCACTGATGCATGCATGCTTCCAGCTCAGAATCAATTCCTGGCCACCATACGTGGGACCTGGCGATGGCCTTCATCATCACTATATCAGGATGTGTGCTGTGTAACTCATGCACAAATTTCTCTCTCCCTTTCTTAAGCATTACAACACGATTGTCCCACAATATGCAATCTCCTTGCGACGAATGTACGGTTTGGCCTCCTCGCACATTTGCTTAGGTATGGCAGACCAATCCCCTTTGAGGATGCAACCATTTACCACCGATAATATCGGGTCCTGGCTGATCCAGGTCTTAAATTATTGAACTGTGACAGGGGTACCTTCACTCTCAAAAGCATCCATGATTAACATTAAATCTGCCGGTTGTGGCGTTTCCACCTCCGGTGTGGGCAACGGCAACCGGCTCAAAGCATCGGCACAATTCTCTGTGCCAGGTCTGGCGAATGACATAATCATAGGCAGATAATGTCAGCGCCCACCTTTAGATGCAGGATGAAGCGTTGGTATTGATACCTTTGCTCTCGGAAAACAACAAAATGAGCAGCTTGTGATCTCTAATTCAAACCTCAGACCGAACAGACATTAATGCATCTTTTTAACAACATACACACACGCTAAAGCTTCTTTTTCTACCATACTGTAGACTCTTTCTGCTTTAGGTAAACTTTTGGATGCATACGCGACAGGTTGAAGTTTCCCCGACTCGTTGGCTTGTTGTAACATGCAACCAATTCCATATGACGATGCGTCACAGGCCAAAACTAAACATTTACATGGGTCATAATGTACCAGCAGCTTGTTCGAGCAAAGCAGATTGGTGGCTTTCTCAAAAGCTCTGTCTTGCAATGCGCCCAGTTGTTGCCTTTTCTCAATAGCATGTGCAGTGGTTCAAGTAAGGTGCTCAGTTTAGGTAGGAAGTTGCCAAAGTAGTTGAGTAGACCCAGGAACGAACATAGCTCCGTCACATTCTGCGGCTTGGATGCATTCTTGATGGCTTTGGTTTTCACGTCAGTAGGTCTGATGCTATCAGCGGCGATTTTCCTCCTGAGGAATTCGACCTCCGGTGTCATGAAGACGCACTTCGAGCATTTCAGTCTGAGTCCCACTCTATTCAAACGCAGTAGAACCTCTTCCAGGTTGTTCAGATGTTCCTTGGAGTCACGACCGGTGATCAGGATGTCATCTTGGAACACGACGGTTCTGGGAATGGACTTCAGTAGACTTTCCATATTCCTCTGGCATATTGCTGCAGCCGAGCGAATTCCAAATGGGCACCTGTGGTAAATTAACGGTCCTTTGTGCGTGTTAATGCATGTAAGTCTCTTCGACCTCTCGCCCAACTCCTGCGTCATATAGGCCAATGTCAAGTCCAGTTTTGTGAACGACTTCCCTCCGGCTAGCGTCGCAAACAAGTCATCAGCCTTCGGTAACAGGTACTGATCTTGTTTCAAAACCCTGCTGATCGTAGCCTTGTAGTCTCCACAGATTCTGACTGTGCCATCACTTTTCAGCACAGGAACAATGGAGCTGGTCCATTCATTAAATTCGACCGGTGATATGATCCCTTCACGCTGGAGTCTGTTCAGTTCAATTTCGACCTTCTCCCTCATTATATATGGCACTGCCCGAGCTTTATGATGGACGGGTCTTGCATCTAAATCCACGTGGATCTGCACCTTGGCTCTCGTGAAGTTGCTGATACCCAGCTCGAACAGATACTTGGGCACATGTATCTTCCTCCGACGACAACGCCTTTATGTTGTTCCAGTCGCATCTGATTTCCTTCAACCAGCTCCTGCCGAGCAGCGTTGGGCCATTGCCTGGAACAATCCACAGCAGTAACTCGTGAACCGCACCATTATATGACACATTAATTTGTGCACTGCCAATCACCTTTATCAGTTCTTTGGTGTACGTGTACAGCTTGGCGTTAACAGGGCTCAGCCTGGGCCTCACAGTCTTAGTATCCCACAGCTTATTAAATGCCCTCTCGTTCATGATCGATTGACTCGCCCCCGTGTCCAGTTCCATCGATACCGGTATCCCGTTAAACTTCATGTTAATCAAAAATTGGTTTTCTCTTGGTTATGAAGGAATACAGTCCATACACTTCCTCTTCTGGCATCTCGGATTGCGTATCCGGATCCGCGCTCGTCTGAAATCCTCTACGTGGTGTGTCACAGCTCACTTGCTCATCTGTGGACACTTGCGCTCGAGATGCCCCACTCTCAGACAGCCTTTGCAACTATGTTGCTTAAATCGGCACGATCCCGCTAGACGTCTCAGGTCGGCAACGAATTCTGCCGTGCTCCGCCGATCGAACGTGTGTATAAAACCTGTATTTCGAGATGATGATGCTGTCATGTGGCTTGAGGTGCTCCCGTACCAATTACAGAACTCCTCGTACGTTTTCTCTGTTGGATCACTAGGCATGAGTAGATTCTTTATCAGACTGTAGATCTTTGAACCGCACACAGTGAGGAACATGGCCTAGCGCCGATCTGCATCATCGACCCCCTTCATTTTGTTGGCCACGAAGTACTGGTTCAAACTGCTGCAAAGTCTGGCCAATCTTCTCCCTCCACGAATCGCTCTAAAAATCCAATCGTGCTCATTTTGCAAACAAAGTTTCTTGTATTCTCATCGCCAAATGTTATGTATGCAATAAAGGTTCAAACTGAGTACTGTTTAACTAAGCAAGGTACAACCTTGCTTCTGCTTTATTTTGGCCCAAGGTGCCTGACTCCAAAATGGCTGGCCTTTTATACCAGAGCAGCACCCTGTGCGTGCTGCTCAGTGGCCTCCTCCAGTGGCACCATCTGGTGGCTACAAACAGCATGTACATACATGATAAAAATGATCCTGCATTATATGTATTAGATACTGTGATCTCACATTTGCCTCTACAAGTGTTTCTCCTATCTTGCAGAAGGCGGACTAAAAAGCACTCTTGAGACAAGGCCAATTGTAAACCAGTAAACTGGTTTGTTTTACATTGCAATATTCTAATCAACAGAGCACTTTTCACAGATTAACTTTTTTCCAGTTGCTTCTTGTAATGAGAAATAATAAATGACACAAAATTGCATTTTGATATGAGACTGTCTTACTTTAGACATCAGCATCATTGTACTGTCTAGCACTAACTTCAGAAAAAGAGACATCTCTCCCTCTCTGACTGTTCCCGACCCCAAATCTGCTCTAGACTTTCATTTTTCCCCGGAGAGAGGAAACCAAAAACTTTACTTCTGCCCATCCCCTGGCTTCAATTAAGGATTGGTTCACTGAACTGAAAAATGAAATACTACCATCTCAAATGAGGATCCTTCCCCCCACCTTGGTGTGGGGGCCCTGGCACCTACATTGCCTGTTTAGCTCGGCTTCCTGTTGTACTCAACGAATGGAGTCCATTCAATATTATGGGGCCAAGTTTCGGCCTGAGTTGCTCCTGTTTTTTTGGAGCAACTGGTTTAGAATGGAGTATCTTAGAAATTGCAATTCTCGGCATTTAGATTGCTCCAGTTCTAGTCAGTTAGAACAGTTTCAGTTTGGAACAGATTTTTTTTCTCAAAAGGAGACGTGTGCGGCCACTTACGCCCACTTTGAAAGTTTAGTCAGTGAAAACTTACTCCAAACTAACTTAGAATGGAGTAAGTGTAGATTTTTGTACGCTCAGAAAAACCTTGCCTACACCTAGAAAATCAGGCGTAGGTTACAAATCAGGCGTAGGGAACAGGGGCGGGGGAGGAGTTTACAAACATTAGACACTTCAGTTTCACAAATAAAGAGCCATCATCAATAACAAATGATAAATACATCAATGAATCAACCAATAAATCAATCAAAAAAAATTAATTTAAAAAAAATTTAAAAATCAATAAATAAAACATTTTCTACTTACCGACTGCAGCACCGGGAGCCCTCCAACAGCGTGCTGGGACGGGCCCCCCCCCCTAGTGTGTCTCTGTCAGTGTCTCTATCTCTCTGTCTGTCTGTGAGTGTCCCTCTCACTGTCAGTGTCTGTGTTTCTGACAGCGAGGGGAGGGGGTTGGGGGGGATAGGGGGTGCTGGAGGAGGGGGATTGGAGGGGGAGGGAGAGGGAGAAGGGAGAGAGCAGGGAGGGGGAGAGGAGAATGGAGGGAGAGAGGGAGGGGGAGAGGAGAGAGGAGAGAGGAAAGGGAGGCTGAACGGCGGGCAGGGCCCGCCCGCCCCCAGCACCGGAGTTAAAGGTAGGTGGCCGGGGGTCGGGTCGGATCCTGGGGTGGGGGGGGGGGGGGATGTGGGTCGGGTCCTGGGGGGGAATGTGGGTCGGGTCCTGGGGGGTGGGTGGGTCGGGTCGAGTCCGGAGCGGGAGTCGGGTCGAGTCCGGGACGGGGGAGCGGGAGTCGAATCAGGTCAGGTCCGTGGGAGGGAGAGCGCAGGTCGGGTCTGGGGGGGGGGGGAGCGCGGGACAGGTCCGGGGGGAGGGGGGGAGCGCTGGGGGGGAGGTCGGGTCCGGGGGGGGCGGGGAGCGGAGGTCAGGTTGGGGGGGGAGTCGAGTCGGGTCCGGGGGGAGAGTCGGGTCCGGGAGCAGAGCTGGAGTCAGGTCGAGTCCGGGGCGGGGGAGCGGGCGTCGGGTCCGGGGGGGGAGTAGGGTCGGGAGCTGGGGGGGGGCGGGGGATTTGAGAGAGCCAGCTGAAGGGAGGAAGCAGGAGCTGGGCGTGGGAGGTGCAGCCTGAGCTACGCAGCTCCAGTGAGCCCATTCGGCCAGGGCTATGGGCTGCTTGCTTCAGGCCCCTCCCACACAGTTTTGGGCGCCTGGAGCTACTGCACTTGCTCGGCCACTGTAGCGCGCCTGTGCAGAGGTCCCGGCACTGTTTTCAGCGCAGGGACCTGGCGCCGCCCCCCACAGCTCGTGCTGCGCTGCGCCCAGCTCCAGAGGACCTGTAGGGAGCTGGAGAATCTGTAAGTTTTTTTTAGGCGCACTTTTGAGCGCGAAAAATGGGCGTCCAGGTCGGGGCTGCCCTGTTCTAGGCGCGGCATGAAACTTGGGCCCCATAAGTGCAAAGCTGTCAAGAATGTGCTAACAACTACTCCCTGCCCCATTGTCTCAATTTAATCTGATATGTGAGAAACACAATCCTGAGACAGTTGGTATTCCTGCTAATTGCCCTAACCAACATCCCCAATAGCTTGTGTGTTTCTGGAAGTAAACATCGATTGAACTAAAATTAATGAATTAACCTCAAACTACCTCCAAGCCAAATAGGTACAAAATCTCAAAATGTGACATTGTGATTGTAACATTATATGTACACAATGACCTAACATCACACACAGGACAGTTAGTAACCTTTCTAAGCAATTAAAAAAATCAGTATTATCCCAGGAGGAACAACCAATTCTACAAAGTTTTTGCTTTCAATTTCCATTTTTCACGCTTTTCTAGGACACTTCCAGCCATACCTTTCCTCTACTCTGCGCTTTTGAACCCAAACTGCAGCAGGTTGCATTTACATTGTGGTCTGTGATCTGGTACATGGAGTTCCACTTCTGGTTCTGAAGTTTACTATGATTTAGTAATGCTGCTGCAACAGTAAAGATAGCGTGAAAATGCATCCTTGCACTTTGACGTGAATCCTTGAATGCTTGAACCTGTATTAATTTTGTCTATTCCATTCCATGTTTAAATAGAAGCTTAACATCATAGTACTTTACACCAGAGAAGGAATTTATTTAGTCCATCATGCTATGCTGGCTCTCTGAAAGAGCTATCTATTTAATCTCATTTCGCTGCCTTTTTCCCACATCCTTCTCTTTTACATTTTTCTTTTTTCAAAACATTATCCACTTTGCTGGTAAAAGCTATTATAGATTTTTCCTCCACTGTTCTTAATAGGGCATACCATGCCCCAACAACCCTTTGTGCAAAAGGCTCTCCTAATCTTGCCTGTGGCTCTTTTAGTGATTATTGTAAATTTATGGTCTCCAGTTATCAATTCACCAACAATGGGAATTGTTTCCCCTATTTAACTTATCGAAACATTTCACGTTTTTCAATAACTCAATCAAATCTCCTCTCAAATTTTATTCGAATGAAAAGAGCTTATTGCCTTATAACTAAAACCAGTTATCCCTGGTACTATCTTAGTAAAAACAAGACAGACATGTGTCCTCAGAATGTTCCAAAGCACTTCACAGCCAATTAATTACTTTTTGAATTGTATTCACTACTATAATTTGTGCACAGCAAGATCGCTTAAAACAACAATGACTTAAATGACCAATTAAACTGTTCTAGTGGTGTTTCTTGAGGGATAAATCTTGGTCAGTGCACCGAAAAGTTCCCTGCTCTTCTTCGAATGGTGCCATGGGATCTTTTATACTTACCTGAGAAGACAGACATAACCTCAGTTTAATATCTAATCAAAAAGGCAGCATTTGCTCAGTACTGCACTAAAGTGTCAGGCAAGATTATATGCTCAAAGTCTTACAGTGGTACTTGAAACCATGACCTTCTGACTCAGAAGTAAAAGTGCGAACACTGAGCCAAGTTTGACACCAATCATTCCTACACCCGTTCCATGGCCTTGACATCCTTTCCAAGGTAGGCCACCCAAAACTGTACCTAGTATTCTCACTGCAGCCTAACCAATTATTTATATAAGTTTAGCATTACCTCTGCTTTTTGTCCCTATTTATAAAACTTAGGATACAATATATTTTTATAGCATTATAAATTTGTTCCCCCAATTTTAAAGATCGTTATCTGATTCTGAAGTCTCTCTGCTCATCCACTTAGTTTAAAGTTTTACCATTTAATGTATATGTCCTGTCCTTATTAAATAAGAACATAAGAATTACGAGCAGGAGTAGGCCACACCGTCCCTCAAGCCTGCTCCTCCATTCAATAAGATCATGGCGGATCTTCGACCTCAACTCCACTTTCCTGCCTTATCCCCATATCCCTTGACTCCTCAAGAGTCCAAAAATCTATCTCTCAGCCTTGACTATACTCAACGACTGAGCATCCACAGCCCTTTGGGGCAGAGAATTCCAAAGATTCACAGCTGTCTGAGTGAAGAAATTTCCCCTCATCTCAGTCTTAAAAGGCCGACCCCTTATCCTGAGACTATGCCCCCAGTTCCAGACTCTCCAGCCGGGGGAAATAATCTCTCAGCATCTATCCTGTCTATCCCCCTCAGAATCTTTATGATTCAATGAGATCACCTCTCCTCCTTCTAAACTCCAAAGCGTTCAAACCCAATCTATTCAATCTCTCCTCATAGGATAACCCTCTCATACCAAGAATCAATCTAGAGAACCTTCATTGCACCTCCACGGCAAGTAAATCCTTACTTAGATAAGAAAACCAAAACCGTGCACAGTAGTCCAGGTGTGGTCTCACCAAAGCCCTTACAATTGCAGAAAGATGTCCTTTCTCTTGTATTCCAACCCTCTAGCAATAAAGGCCAACATGGCATTTGCCTTCCTTATTGTTTGCTATTCCTGCATACGAACTGTCTGTGTTTCTTGTATGAGGACATCTAAGTCACTCTCCGCACCAGCATTTAATAGTTTCTCACCATTTAAAAATACTCTGTTTTCCTATTTTTTCTACCAAAGTGAATAACTTCACATTTTCCCACATTACACTCCATTTGCCGCCTTATTGCCCACTCACTTAACCTGTCTATATCCCTTTGCAGACTCTTTGAAGCTTCACACCTTACTTTCCCACCTAACTTTGTATCGTCAGCAAACTTGCATTCACTTGGTCCCTTCATTTCCAAAATTTATGTCCTCACATTTCTCCACATCAAATGTCCTGGACCTGATGGCTTGCATCCTAGGGTCTTAAGAGAAGTAGTGGCAGGGATAGTGGATGCATTGGTTGTAATTTACCAAAATTCCCTGGATTCTGGGGAGGTCCCAGAAGATTGGAAAACTGCAAATGTAACGCCCCTATTTAAAAAAGGAGGCAGACAAAAAGCAGGAAACTATAGACCAGTTAGCCTAACATCTGTGGTTGGGAAGATGTTGGAGTCCATTATTAAAGAAGCAGTAGCAGGACAATTCGAGAAGCAAAATTCGGTCAGGCAGAATCAGCATGGATTTATGAAGGGGAAGTCATGTTTGACAAATTTGCTAGAATTCTTTGAGGATGTAACGAACAGGGTGAATAAAGGGGACCCAGTGGATGTGGTGTATTTGGACTTCCAGAAGGCATTTGACAAGGTGCCACATAAAAGGTTACTGCACAAGATAAAAGTTCACGGGGTTGGGGGTAACATATTAGCATGGATAGAGGATTGGCTAACAAACAGAAAACAGAGAGTCGGGATAAATGGTTCATTCTCGGGTTGGCAATCAGTAACTAGTGGGGTGCCGCAATGATCACTGCTGGACCCCAACTATTTACAATCGATTTTAACGACTTGGAGGAAGGGACCGAGTGTAACGTAGCCAAGTTTGCTGACGATACAAAGATGGGAGAAAAAGCAATGTGTGAGGAGGACACAAAAAATCTGCAAAAGGATATAGACAGACTCAGTGAGTGGGCAAAAATTTGGCTGATGAGTATAATGTTAGAAAGTGTAAGGTCACGCACTTTGGCAGAAAAAAATCAAAGAGCAGGTTATTATTTAAATGGAGAAAGGTTGCAAAGTTCTGCAGTACAGCGGGACCTGGGGGTACTTGTGCATGAAACACAAAAGGTTAGTATGCAGGTACAGCAAGTGATCAGGAAGGCCAATGGAATCTTGGCCTTTATTGCAAAGGGGATGGAGTATAAAAGCAGGGACGTCTTGCTACAGTTGTACAGGGTATTGGTGAGGCAACACCTGGAATACTGCGTGCAGTTTTGGTTTCCATATTTACGAAAGGATATATTTGCTTTGGAGGCAGTTCAGAGAAGGTTCACAAGGTTGATTCCGGCGATGAGGGGGTTGACTTATGAGGAAAGGTTGAGTGGGTTGGGCCTCTACTCATTGGAATTCAGAAGAATGAGAGGTGATCTTATCGAAACGTATAAGATTATGAGGGGGCTTGACAAGGTGGATGCAGAGAGGATGTTTCCACTGATAGGGGAGACTAGAACTAGAGGGCATGATCTTAGAATAAGGGGCTGCCTATTTAAAATTGAGATGAGGAGAAATTTCTTCTCTCAGAGGGTTGTGGATCTGTGGAATTCGCTGCCTCAGAGAGCTGTGGAAGCTGGGATATTGAATAAATTTAAGACAGAAATAGACAGGTTCTTAAACGATAAGGGAATAAGGGGTTATGGAGAGCAGGCAAGGAAGTGGACCTGAGTCCATGATCGGATCAGCCATGATCGTATTAAATGGCGGAGCAGGCTCGAGCTGCTCTATGGCCTTCTCCTGCTCCTATTTCTTATGTTCTTATGTTCTTATTTACAAAATGTAGGGTAGTAGGATCCTATCTAATCTACTTCTACAACTGAAACACTGCCATATGTGTACTTCTATGCACTTGTGTTTGTTGATGGCCCACATTTCTAGTCTATATATAGCATAATTACTACAACAGCTATGGCCTGATCAGTGTTTATCCAGTTTATTTTTACTATCAGTCACGTTTTAATCACTCTTGTATATGTTTATAGCATAGGGATTCACAACATCTTGTGAAGTGCTATGACCATTTTAGTGACTTGCATTATTTAATCACTCATATTCACATGTATTCTCCCTGCATGAGTGGTTATTCATTATTGCATCTTTTAATGGGATTATGATTCAGTCCTGTATGGAATTGATTGTCTTATTGTAATATGCCGACCTAACTCCTCATATAGTTAAATTCAGGATGGTTTATTAGAAAAATATGTTGTGGAACTAACCAGGGAGCAGGCTATTTTAGATTTGGTAATGTGTAATGAGATAGGATTAATTAATGATCTTATAGTAAAGGATCCTCCTTGGGGAGAGTGATCATAGCATGTTAGAATTTCAAATTCAGTTTGAGAGTGAGAAACTCGGTCTCGAGCTAGTGTCCTGAACATAAATAAAGGCAATTACAAAGATATGAAGACAGAGTTGGCCAAAGTGGACTGGGAAAATAGATTAAAGGGAAAGATGCTGGAAAAGCAGTGGCAGACATTTAAGGAACTATTTCATAACTCTCAGCAAATGTATATTCCAGTGAGAAAGAAAGACTCTTAAAAGGATGAACCATCCGTGGCTAACTAAGGAAGTTAAGGATGGTATCAAATTGAAAATAAAGGCATACAATGTTAGGGATTGGGAAATTTTTATAAACCAGCAAATGACGACTAAAAAAACAATAGAGAGAGAGAGAAAATAGATTAAGAGTAAACTAGTAAGAAATGTAAAACCAGACAGGAAGAGCTTTTACAGGTATATAAAAAGGAAGAGAATAGCGAATGTAAACGTTGATCCCTTAGAAGATGAGACTCGGGAATTAATAATGGGAAACAGGGAAATGGCAGAGACTTTGAACAAATATTTTGTATCGATCTTCATGGCAGAAGACACTAAAAGCATCCCAATAATAATAGATAATCAAGGGCTATAGGGAGAGAGGAACTTAAAACAATCACTATCACTAGAGAAAAAGTACTACGCAAACTAATGGGACTAAAGGTGGACAAGTCCCCTGGATCTGATGGCCTACATCCTAGGGTCTTAAAAGAAGTGGCTGCAGAGATAGTGGATGCATTGGTTGTAATCTACCAAAATTCCCTGGAATCTGGATTGGTCCCAGCAGATTGGAAAACTGCAAATGTAATGCCCCTGTTCAAGAGGGGAGGGAGACAGCAAGCAGGAAAATATAGACCAGTTAGCCTTACATCTGTCACTGGGAAAATATTGGAGTCCATTATTAAGGAAGTAGTAGCAGGACATTTAGAAAATCATAATACAATCAAGCAGAGTCAGCATGGTTTTATGAAAGGGAAATCATGTTTGACAAATTTTCTGGAGTTCTTTGAGGATGTAATGAGCAGGCTGGATAAAAGGGAACCAGTAGATGTAGTGTATTTGGATTTCCAGAAGGCATTCGATATGGTGCCACATAAAAGGTTACTGCACAAGATAAGAGCTCATGGGGTTGGGGGTAATATATTAGTATGGATAGGGGATTGGCTAACTAACAGAAAACAGAGAGTCGGGATAAAAGGGTCATTTTTAAGTTGACAAACTGTAACCAGCGGGGTGCGAAGGGATCAGTCCTGGGGCCTCAACTATTTACAAACTATATTAATGACTTGGATGAAGGGATCAAGTGTAATGTAGCCAAATTTGCTGATGATAAAAAGATAGGGGGAAAGCAAGTTGTGAGGAGGACACATAGGGGTCAATTTTCGGCCTGAGTTCTATTTTTTTTGGAGCAACTAATTTAAAATGGAGTATCTTAGAAATTGCAATTCCCGGCATTTAGTTTGCTCCAGTTCTAGTGAGTTAGAACAGTTTCATTTTAGAACAGATTTTTTTTTCAAAAAGGGGGCGTGTCCGGCCACTTACGCCTGTTTTGTAAGTTTAGGCAGCAAAAACTTATTCCAAACTAACAGAATGGAGTAAGTATAGATTTTTGTACGCTCAGAAAAACCTTGTCTACACTTACAAATCAGGCGTAGGGAACGAGAGATGGGGGTGGGGGGAAGGGAAGTAATTAAATTCTACAAGCATTCAACAGTCTCACTTATACAAATAAAGAGCATCCTGAATAAAAAATTATAAATAAAGCAAATAAAAAATACATTAAATTTTCCTACCTGTGTGAAGCAGCAGCAGCAGCCGTCGAGCTGCGGAGCTTCAGGCCTTTCATCCAGGAGACAGGGGCGGGACGGCAGCAAGCACGACGACAGCACGCAGCCTTCGAGCTGCGGCGGAGCATCAGGCCATTCGGCCAGGGGACAGGGGCGGGACGGCAGCAAGCTGTGTCTCACTGCGCACACGCTCTAGCGCGCGTGCGCAGGGCTGCCGGCACGACGTCGTCTTCTCGGATGTAGCCCCCCCCCCCCCTGCAGTCTCAGAATTGGCGCCCCGCTTTGGCCCTGCCCCCCGCAGATCTCGCCGCGCCAAGCTGGACAGGAGCAGCAGCGAACCGGAGAATTGCTCCATAAGTTTATGACGCGCTTTTGAGCGCGGAAAAGAGGCATGGTTTGCGGCGCGGCCCGAAACTTGACCCCAAAGAATCTGCACAGGGATATACGTAAGTTAAGTGAGTGGGCAGAAATGTGAGGTTATCCACTTTGGTAGGAAGAATATAAAAGCAAATTATTATCTAAATGGAGAGAGACTACAAAATGCGGCGGTACTGAGCGATCTGGGCGTCCTTGTACATGAAACACAAAAAGTTAGCATTCAGGTGCAGAAAGTAATTAGCAAGGCAAGTGGAATGTTGACCTTTATTGCAAGGGGGATGGAGTATAAAAGCAGCGCAGTCCTGCTACAACTGTACAGGGCGTTGGTGAGACCACAGCTGGAGTACTGCGTACAGTATTGGTCTCCTTATTTAAGGAAGGATATACTTGCATTGGAGGCAGTTAGAGAAGGATCACTCGTTTGATTCCTGAGTTGAAGGGGTTGTCTGATGAAGAAAGGTTGTGCAGGTTGATCCTATACTCATTGGAATTTAGAAGAATGAGAGGTGATCTTATTGAAATGTATAAAATTCTGAGCGGGCTGGACAGGGCAGATGCAGAGAGGATGTTTCCCCTTGTGGGGAAACCTAGAACTAGGGGCCATAGTTTCAGGATAAGAGGCCGCCCATTTAAAACAGAGATGAGGAGGAATTTCTTCTCTCAGAGGGTCGTGAATCTTTGGAATTCTTTGCCCCAGAGAGGTGTGGAGGCTGGGTCATTGAATTAAAGTAGAGATAGACAGATTTTTGAACCATAGGGGAGTCCAGGTTATGGGGAGTGGGCAGGAAAGTGGAGTTGAGGCCAAGATCAGATCAGCCATGATCTTATTGAATGGCAGAGCAAGCTCGATGGGCCAAAGGGCCTACTCCTGCTCCTATTTCTTATGTTCTTATGTCTCATTTTTGACTGCGATTTCAGTATAATTATTGTCCCATCGTCGACTGTGGTGATGTGAATGTAACTGTTGGACCATCACTGACTTTTGTGACTTCTATGATGAATTTATCCCATCACGGAATGCTCTATTGTAATTTCCTTATATATTTATGTTGGCCCATGACTGAATGCCATATTGTAATTTCTATATATATATATGTCATCCAAACTGTAACTGTCATATTGTGATTCTTTGTACATATGTTGCCTTAACCTCGATAATTCTGTTATGATTCCTCCGTCACATGTAATCCCTTTGAATCTGATTCCTTTCTCCAATTGCCTGTTGCATTGCGAGCTATACTTGTTTATGTTCATGTGACCTTGTTACTAGGGCTGTGAATGTCGCAGTGTGATTGGCATTGGTGCCAATGACGACAGGACAGAGGGAGGTGTCTGCAGTTTCAGCTGATTCTGATCACATTGTGGGAACATAGGACAGCAGATGCGGAGACAGATCTACTTCTTCAACAACCACTTAGACTTACATGGAAAAGGCCGAGGCTTGTTTCAGTTCTGATCCCACGGCTGTAAGTCCACATAAGTAGTTTATTAATAACACTATAATGATAGCCTTGACACTTGAAATAGTCTTGGAATTTCAGAATGTATATTCAACAGCTTCACTATTGGTCTGTTTCTGTACGGTTATGCAGAGACCAGCACTAACCTTAACTTGGTTGAAGTATTGAGCGCATGATTATCTGAGTATTTTATTATTGGCGTGCTGTGTCTTATAATCGCTACACTTTAGTAACTAAATTTCAAATGAAGCCTAAAGAAAGATCTTGGAACTTTTTATAAATATTATGCACAGATTGCCCTGAATTGTTCTGAGACTGTGATTTCCCACCTCGACTTTTTTATTTTTATGCTTTTTGAGTTTCTTTTTGATGTTTACAATTTGTACCTCTGTCATCAATTCACGTGTTACTTTCTAAACAGCACTTGCACTACGAACACTAAAAAGGAAGTTAAAATCATGCTGAACAGAGAAGTGCTCCTTAGAAATGTCAAGAGTGTTTTGTGATGTGACTGAGGGAGTCCCCTCAATAAATGGGTCTTTATTCACAGGACAAACGTCATAAAGGCGAGTGAATGTCTGCAGCACCCGCCCCCATTGTATTTTTGTGTCGACAAGGTAGATTAAATGTTTTTATTATTATGTACGTTTTTTTCAAATATGCCAATTGTGAGCTTACACGCTATTATTCCATTTTAAATCGTGAAACCAAATGAACTCCTATCAATCCCCAAACAAAAATCATGTTTTCATGGTCCTCCACACAGTCAGCCCTACAATGTATTTAATGACTGCAAGGTAACGATAAAGATTATCTGGATCCTTCATAGTATACACGGTCTCAGTGTTTGGTACCAGTGTTTCACTTGTAATCCGTGGGACAGTGAGGTTTAATGTTGTTTTAGAGTAACTTGTTCCAATGGCTGCCGGGCACCAGAACTCGGCATTCATGTATGTGAAATGAGGTTCTTTACAATATTTGAAAAAGTCTGTAGGTTTCTCTTAATTAAAGGATTCTCAATGGAAGTCTATTTCTGCTGTGCTTATTTATTTATACAGTCCTACTGGGAAGGATCTGTTCCCTGACTAACAGCTCCTCATTAAATTATATAGTGTTTCATTTGATACTGTACTGGCCCTTTTAATTTGTCATGGTGCATAAGGGATTGAAAACTACCTTTATCCGCAGGAAAATATGTCCTTGTTTATCTTGATATAGGTGTTATAGACTTTAGTTATTAAGGGCCCAAGTTTCGAGCCGCGCCTAGAACGGCGCAGTCCCGACCTAGACGCCCGTTTTTCGCGCCACAAAGTGCGCCTAAAAAAACCCTCCAGATTCTCCACCTCCCTGCAGGTCCTCTGGCCCTCGGCGCAGCGCAGCACGAGCTGTAGGGGGCGGAGCCAGGTCCCTGCGCTGAAAACAGTGCCGGGGCCTCTGTACATGCGTGCTACAGTGTGCGCGCAAGTGCAGTAGCTCCAGGCGCCCGAAACTGTGGGAGGGGCCCGAAGCACGCAGCCCCTAGCCCTGGCCGAATGGCCTCACTGGGGCTGCGTGAATAAGGCTCCTCCCACGGCCAGCTCCTGCTTCCTCCCGACCTGACTCGACTCCCGCTTCCCGCCCCCCCCCCCCCCCGCCCGGACTGGATCCGACCTGACCTCCCTACCCCCGACCTGACCTCCCTCTCGCTCCCTCCCCCTGACCCGCGCTCCCCCCGACCTGACCCAACGCCACCTACCTGTAAAGGCTCTGCCCGAAATCTCGGGCCCGGCCCATTCAGCCTCCCTCCCCTTCTCCTTTCCCCCCCGCCATCTCCTTTCCCCCCCGCCATCTCCTTCCCCCCCGCCATCTCCTTCCCCCCCGCCATCTCCTTCCCCCCCGCCATCTCCTTCCCCCCCATCTCCTTCCCCCCCATCTCCTTCCCCCTCCATCTCCTCCCCCCTCCATCTCCTTCCCCCCATCTCCTTTCCCCCCATCTCCTTTCCCCCCCATCTCCTTTCCCCCCCATCTCCTTTCCCCCCCATCTCCTTTCCCCCCCATCTCCTTTCCCCCCCCATCTCCTTCCCCCCCATCTCCTCCCCCCATCTCCTTTCCCCCCCATCTCCTTTCCCCCCATCTCCTTTCTCCCCCTTCTCCCCTTTATCCCCTTCTCCCCCTCCCCCTTCTCCCCCCTCCCCCTTCTCCATCCCTCCCTCTGCTCCCCCCTCTCTCCCTCTGCTCCCCCTCTCTCCCTTTGCTCCCCCCCTTTCTCCCTCTACCCCCCTCCTCCCCCTCCCCTCGCTGTCAGAAACACAGACACTGACAGACAGAGAATGAGAGACACACACAGACAGACAGAGAGATAGAGACACTGACAGAGACACACTGGGGGGGGGGGCATCCCAGCACGCTGTTGGAGGGCTCCCGGTGCTGCAGTCGGTAAGTAGAAAATGTTTTATTTATTGATTATTTAAAAAAAAAATTATTTCTTCATTTTTTTTGATTGATTTATTGGTTGATTTATTGATGTATTTATCATTTATTATTGATGATGGCTCTTTATTTGTAAAACTGAAGTGTTTAATGTTTGTAAACTTCCCTTTAAACCCCCCCCCCCCACTCCCTACGCCTGATTTGTAACCTACGCCTGATTTTCTAAAGTGTAGACAAGGTTTTTTCGAGTGTACAAAAATCTTCACTTACTCCATTCTAAGTTAGTTTGGAGTAAGTTTTCACTGCCAAAACTTTGAAAACAGGCGTAAGTGGCCGGACACGCCCCCTTTTGAAAAGAAAATTCTGTTCCAAAGTGAAACTGTTCTAACTGACTAAATGACGAGAATTCTGAGTTCTAAGATACTCCGTTCTACACCAGTTGCTCCTAAAAATCAGGAGCAAATCATGTGGAAACTTGGGGCCTATCAGTCAGGTGTCCTTGGACTAACAGTGACTAAAATCTGTAACATTACAAAATAAACTAGGAAACGTTTCCCTGGGAGTAGAGGTGGTTTTCAATCTCTTGACAAAATTAAAGAAGCCAATACCATGTCAAGCCATTCTCTGATTGCAAATATTTTGAAGGATTTGTTCAAATATGTATTTTGTAGGTTTTTGTATTTAACTAATAGGGCCGGAATTTGCAATGTGTAATAAAGGTGAACTAACAGCCTTTGCCATTATTACCCCTTTCAAGCTGACCGCACATCTAAACATGGAAATCCTGAAGTTCCGGTCAGTCATTCACTGCTCTGACACTGACTGCATTGTAGCCTCCCACCCCACCCCATAGCTGGCAATCAGTGAAACTGACAGAAACTTGGGCTTTTCCATGGTAATATCGCAGTAATATACCCCATTAAATGTCAGGCCTTATTGCATTCAGTGTAACTGGAGTTTTAACAGCGTATTGACTGCTAAACAAACATTATGGCCTTGAAAAACTCACTTTAATTTTGTAGAGTGTCAAATTTCTCCATTATGATAAAAATTACAACTTTTAAGAAACCTAAATTTTTTTAATTAAAAAAAAAGTTTGTTCATGATTTTTCAGATTCTACCTTATCCCCCATATGAGTATCCCAAGCTTTGTTTTGCTCTCTGTAACATTTTTTTAAAATTTGGGATAAAAGCAGGTTCTCATTTCCAGCTTCCTGGTCTGTGAGAATTCTGCAACGTGATTGGCTGCTTAGACAACTTGTTGACGTCACAACAGATCACACGAGGGAATCTCCTCTGTACTGCGATTAAATCACTTGCACATCGAAAAAGGCAAACTTCTCGCCACAGAGATCACGAGATCTCTGTGGTCAGCTTTCTTTGGGGCCAGCGGCAAACGCCTTTGTTTCACCACTGACTGCAAATTCTAGGCCATAGTAATTTAAATTTGGTTCTGGTAATTTTCTGGAGAGCATTTCTCAGTCTGGCTAGTTCAAATCAGAGAGTTTTAGGCCAAATAGCTTCTGTGGAGTAAGGAAATAAAAATAACTGCTACTTTCTATTACTCGTGGAGACAATTGTGTTTAATAAGTATTTCAAAATCTATAACATATCATTGCTAATTTTCATTTAATCTTTTACTGTTTAGTACATTTGTTTCACAACGAAAGTCTAAGTCAGGGTCTGGTATGTTATTCTGCCGACTTCTGAGGTAAAGGAATATCACATGAGGGCATGTGATAAAATATGGAAGGTCGGGATATTCCATGATCGTGTACTTTCAGTGGAGAGCTGTGTTCTTAAGGATTGTGGATTGGAAAATTGGGATTACAATATTGTAGCTGTATCATCTGTTCAATTCTTGGGCACATTCCAAACTTGCTTCGACATCTGGGCAAGTGAAAGCAATCTCTGGGACATAGGGAGCTAAGGTTCACCAATGGGTGTGGTTGATGATGCTGAATCCCCCCAAACATCCAACGTAAGAGAGAGAGTTTGAAAAACCTAAGAAGTAACACTTAATATTACTTATGTTCTGTATTTGTCTTTATGAGCGTAGAGGATTCAGAGGATGATAGAATTCTAACTTTAAATAACATTGGAGAAACTCTGGGATTTTCTCTTAATTAAGAAGAGATTCTTTTAATTGAAGTCTATTTCTATTGTGCTTATTTATTTATACAGTCCTGTCAGAAAGGATTTGTTTCCTAGCCTATAGTTCTTCATTATGTCATGCAGTATTAATTTCATCCAGTACTTAAATAATTTACCATCTGTTTATTTTTCCATATATTTGGGGATCATGACACATTGCTAATGCTTATCAATTAAAAAATAACATTTTAGATTTTTTTTAAAAGTTGAACATTTACTACCCCACAAGGGAATCTGGACTCACTAGGACTCCCTTTGAATCAACACATTCAGCTTGAGAAGAAAAGTATGAAAACTGGATGACCTCCTTCCTGCTATTTATAACCATGATAGAGACTGTGTAGGAATGTTTAAGGAACTAACGGCTGGATTTTCGGTTAATTTGCGCCCCATTTAGCGCCTTGGCGGGGCGCAAAAAGGTGTTTTTGGGCATCAAACGAGGCACACAAGATTTTGCGCATGGGCGCAACTTTCGCCAATGGTTTTGCGGTGGCACTAAAACTTACCGGTCCACCGCCGTCTTGACCGTTAGGATGACGTAAATCATCGTGCATCGCCGCGCTACTGCCCTGGGCAGAACTTTCGTGCATTTCGCCTGATTTAGCGTCTGCTCCAGGACCCGCCCAGAAAAACCAAACGGACCCAGGCACTATAGGCGCCATATTTAAAGCGAAGTTGGAAGTTGCAATTGTGAATGACTGCGACGGTTGGGAGAAGAACGCTACTTGATTGTGAACTCTTATGTGAATTTCTAGTTTCTAGATTGTTTTAAAGGTCATGAAAATAATAGCATGGGGGCCATGTTAGGTCGGAAGCCATTCATGCTGGCTGCTATTGCCATACGGCTTCAAGCTGGAAGAAGGCTTATTGTTGATTGTTTGCAATGGAATCGAAGAGGTCGCAGACATTTGGGCAGGCGGCCTTACCCCCCCACGGGTTTACAGGGAACATCAATCCTACCTACACATTTCTGATGTGCAATGCATTCGAAGGCTGCGCATCAGAAAAGAAGGGGTCACAGAGATATGCCAGCTCCTACAGGCATACCTACAGCCTACCAGTGGCAACAGGACTGCATTGCCCGTTGAAGTGAAGATGACTGTGGCACTTGCCTGCTATGCCTCCGGTTTCTTCCAGGCATCAGCGGGGGACATATGCTCCATCTCGCTGCACGCTACACATTGCTGCATTCGCTAGGTGACTAATGCACTGTACGCACGCAGGATGGACTTCATCAACTTTTTAATGACCAGAGAGACCCAAAATGAGAGGGCTATAGGTTTTGGACGATTTGCTGGCTTTCCCAAGGTTCAGGGTGCCGGTGACTGTACGCACATCGCCCTGCGAGCACCTTTACAGAATCCAGAGGATTCCACTCCCTGAACGTACAGATTGTCTGCAACCACACTCAGCACATCATGGCAGTCATTCCTGATATCCAGAGAGCATCCATGATGCTTTCATCTTGCGTGAGAGCAGTGTCTCACGCATGTTCTAACATCAAGCACAAGGTCATATCTGGCTGATCGGGAACAAAGGTTACGGCCTCGCCACCTGGCTCATGGCCCCCCTCCGGAACCCTCAGACAAAAGCTGAGCATTGCTATAATGAGTGCCATGCAGCCACCCGCAACATCATTGAACAGACAGTTGGATGCTGAAGCAGTGCTTCCGATGTCTGGATCACTCTGGAGGCTGCCGACAATACTCCCCTCAGCAGGTCTCTGAGTTCATTGTGGTGTGCTGCAGGCTACACAACTTAGTCATCATGAGAGGACAGGAATTACCAATGGGGATTGCAGAACCACCGCAGGAGAAAGAGGAGGAGGAGGAGGAAGATGAGGAAGAGGAGCCTGACGAGGAACCCATTCCACCACCACTACCACAACCACAGAGGAGGCATCATGGAGATTTGACTATTGCAAAAGCCTTACGTCGGCAGCTCATAATTGAACACTTTGCATGAAGACTGAACGACAGGTTTGCACGTTGCCTGGCCACTATCCCACCATGTTGTCTATTCCCCCTCTTATTCTGCAAATGAGACACTAGACAGGAATGGTTAAGGTGCAGCAAAGATTTATTCAACATTGTAATATTGCATCCTGTATTGTCATAAATAAAATAAATATTCATCTGCATCCTTCATTGTGATAAATACACAAACTAACAATCTGAATCCTGCACTGTGATCAATACACAACAATCTGCAACCTGCAGTGTGATACTTTAAGAAAATAATAAGCTGCATCGTGCCCCACTATTGTTTGCCACCATCTTTAGTCCACGTTTCCTTCATTCCCCTCCCATGCCTACTGCTTCTCTTAAAATTGGCACCATGGCCTGCAGGAAGGCTGCCAGAACACTGCTGTCTTGGGGAGAAAGACAATGGACATGGTGTCTGGGGACAAACTGGAGCAGCTAATGGTGTGGAAAGCCCGGCTAGCGACTGGCTAGCTTCTTATTTGGCGTTGCCAGTCACAGATGGTTTGGGTGACAACAGTCGATGATGCTTTGGTGGGGAGGAGACGGAATGCTGTTATTTGGAGGAATGACACCACCTCCCGTATCCCTGGAGCCACTCTGTCGCCGACGGGACTGGCCCCTAGCAACCGGTGCATGATTTAAAACACCTTGCTGGCCTGCTTCGGGACCATCACTCCCCCGTGTGACAGTGGGGAATGCAGAGAGTATGGAGGCAGGCATTGACTGCATCACCTGCCCAAGCTGAAGCAGAACTTATGCCTGTGATGCGCCCAAGTCTGCAACATGGTCAAGGGCATGCACTGCATGCTCCGGGATTCCATTGTCACTGCTGCAAGCCACCAGCCTCTGAGTGTGGGCATTGATGGCCTCGCTGGTATCATGGCTTGCAGCGACAATCTGCGACCCTACTTCCGTAATTGGTGCTTTAAGACTGTCGATGCTTGCGGGAATCCGTCCCAAAGCATCAAGGAGCTGACGGATGATTTGGATGCTATCCCTGGACATTTCCATGTCTGCCTGTCTGTCAGCAGACCGACTTTGCCGACTCACCCTCCGGAGAGCTGGCCTGTGGGATTCCACCCCAGCACTGCGTTGCTGCACGCCACTGGGCCCAGGAGCCTCCCAATGCTCAATCCCGAAAACGAAACATCGTCTCCAGAGGAGCTGAGTCCTGATGGTGGAGCAGGGGGGCTGGAATGCTGGGCCAGAGGTGGCTCCTCATCCATGCCATCCTCTTCCTGCTTGTCCTCCTCCTCTGGACAATGGCGTGACGTGGTGTGGTCCCTTGAGGGATGCGGCGCCTGGGGCTGTGGCTGGTCATCTGTAAACAGAAAGCAGTAGATGAGTGGTTAGCAACGGGAGAGGGGGCAGGGTGAAATGAGGAAGGTTGCATAGCACAGGCTCATTTTAAGGACTGTCGCTACTCCATTATTGCATCACATCTCTCAATGTAATGTTTTGAGTCGCGCGATTCACTTACTTATGCTCAGTATTCGAAGGGGTCTCAGCACCGTCCCTGGCAACTGTCTGATCTGTGGCGCTGATGAGGCCTGCCACTCTTTCCTCAAGGTCAGTGGCAGGGTCTGAGACAGACCGCCGTCTGTCTGCAGCTGCTCATAGCAATTATGTGATTTCTTCACCTGAAAAGATGAAAATGGGAATGATTACGTGGATCCATCTGCTCTTGTGGCACATATAGCCACCAAAGCACTTATGCCATACTGTCTGAATGTACTAGAGTCCTCTGTTTAATGGCCTTAAATGTTGCACGTGGTTCATCAGGAGGACATCGAAGTGGGGAGCCATCTTATGGGATCTTTCAAAAAGCGATCTTAATAATGTGTAAAGATCATGGCAAATAGGGTGCCGAACGAAGCCTACCTGTGTATCATGCACTGTAGAAGGCAACCCACAGAGTGTTGTTAGGCACCAACAGCATGAGAACAAATAGTGTGTCAGATTTATCCTTGAAGTAATGAAGGAATGCATAAATGAAAATGGTACTCTGACGATCCTGGTGAGATCGTTAAACATCTTTCAGCACTGAGTGCCAGTCCTGGCCACTGTGCCCCAGGCAGAGACTTCCTCTGCTATCTTCCTCCAAATCCTTTTAAAGATAGCGGGCAGTGGTCTTGAACCACCCTGAAGATGCAAATCCTGCCATCTCCAATCCATTGCCCCTACTAAAGCATAATTTGCTGCCTGGCTGAAGCACCTGGCACGCTGTCTTCCCTCCTCCTCCTCCTCCATCATCTCTTCAGAAATGGCTGAACTGCTCCGGATGTGCATGCATATGCGCGCAGGAAGTGACCGCGCCCTGCATTAGCGTTTGCGATAGGAACGGAAACGAAAACCATCAAGGTGGAAGCGCAGGAAAAATAAGCACTTGCGCAAAACGGCAGATTGCGTCAATGCTGGAACTTACGGCTCTGGCGCACAGAGTCTATGGTATAATGCCGGACTTAATGCTAATGTTCCTCGGGAGCTTTCTCTTGGCGAAAATTCCTCGCTCTGGCGCTAATATTATCCCGGCGCTAAATTTTGTGCTCCGCTGTGAATTGTGCCCGGATACACCAAAAAAATGAAAATCCAACCCTAAGAGTTTAAGAATTTGAGGTAGTAAGCCCCAAAATTTGAGCAGCAGGCTGGTGAGGTTCATGTACAATTTTTACTGCCAACAACTTGGATTTATGTAGCATTCTTAATGTAGTGAAATATACCAAGGCACTTCACAAAGTGAGGCACTGGGAAATAAAAGGTGAGCAAGGTAATTGAATGCAAAGAAATAACTTTTTAGAATGCTTCTGATGTGGGGGTTGATTTTAATTGTTCCCGCCGAGCGGGAAATGGGTGGCAGCTGGTCAGCTACCCATTTTACGCCTCACGAGGAAGAGTTAAAATCAACCCTGTGGTTGGCATCCACATATAAGCTGATATCATCCTTGTCCATCTCTCCATCAGCTCTCTCAAACCCTTCAGTGCCTCTGTGTTATCAGACTGCTTGTCTGACATCTAGTTTTGGATAGGCTGCAATTTCCTCTTGCTAATTATTGGGAAGATCGAAGCTATTATCAACAAACCCCAGTATCCTTACCACTGACTCCATCCCATTTCCAAACTTTTGACCTGGGCTGAACCTGACTACTTACAACCTTGGCATCCTCTTCAACCTTGAGCTGAGATTACGACTCTATATCCTATCCAACACAAAGACCGCCAATTTATATAACATTACCCTCTTCCGCACCAACCTCAGATTATCTGCTGCTGAAATGCATATCAATACCTTTTCTAGTTCCATACTCAACTATTCTGATCATACATTCCATTGAGAAATAAAAACTTCACGGGAAAAGTAATCCATCCGTGGCTAACTAAAGAAATTAAGGATAGTATTAGATTAAAAGAAGAGACTTATAATTTTGTGAAGAATAGTAGCACATCTGAGGATTGGGAGAGCATTAGAAACCAGCAAAGGATGACCAAAAGAATGATAAAAAGGGAGAAAATAGAATGAGAGTGAACTAGCAAGAAATATAAAAACAGATTGTAAGAGCTTCTACAAAGTAGCAAAAGCAAGCATTGGTCCCTGAGAGGCTGAGACAGGAGAAATTATAATGGGGAATAAGGAAATGTTAGAGACTTTAAACAGATATTTTGTATCTGTCTTCACAGTAGACACAAAAAGCAGACATGAAATAGTAGTGAACTAAGGGACTAATGAGCGTGAGGAACTTAATGTAATTAATATAATTAGAGAAAAAGTACTTGAGAAACTAATGGGACTAAAAGCCGACAAATTCCCTGGACCTGATGGCCTACATCCTAGGGTTCTAAAAAAGGTGGCTGCAGAGATAGTGGATGCATTGGTTGTGATCTTCAAAAGTTCCTTAGATTCTAGAACGACCCCAGCAGATTGGAAGGTTGCAAATGTAATCCCACTATTCAAGAAAGGAGGGAGAGAGAAAATAGAGAATACAGGCCAGTTAGCCTGACATCAGTCGTCGGTAAAAGGTTGGAATCCATTAATAAGGAAGTGGTAATCAGGCACTTAGAAAATCATGTGGGTCATCAGAGTCAACATAGTTCTATGAAAGGAAAATCGTGTTTGACAAATTTACTAGAGTTTTTTGTGGATGTAACTTGCGGGGTAAATAAAAGGGAACCAGTGGATGTAGTATATTTGGATTTCCAAAAGGCATTCAATAAGGTGCCACATAAAAGATTTCTGCACAAGATAAGGACTCATAGAGTTGGGGATAATATTTTATGGATAGAGGATTAGTTAATGGACAGAAAACAGAGAATTGAGATATATGGATAATTTTTAGGTTAGCAAGCTATAACTCGTGAGATGTCGCAAGGATCAGTGCTTGGGATACAGCTATTTATAATCTATATTAATGATTTAGATGAAGGGACTGAGTGTAATGCATCCAAGTTTGTTGACAATACAAAGCTAGATAGGACAGTAAACTGTAAGAAGGATAGAAAGAGCCTACAAAGGGAAATATACAGATTAAGTGAATGGGCAATAAGGTGGCAGATGGAGTATAATATGGGGAAATGTGTTATTCAAATTGGTAGGAAGAATAGAAAAACAGAATATTTTTTAAATGGTGGGAAACTATTTAATGTTGGTGTTCAAAGAGATTTAGGTGTCCTCATACAGGAAACACAGTTAACATGCAGGTACAGGAAGCAATTAGGAAGGCAAATGGCATATTGGCCTTTATTGCAAGGGGGCTGGAGTACAAGAGGAAGGAAATCTGGCTACAATTGTAAAGTACTTTGGAGAGACCACACCTGAGTACTGTGCACAGTTTTGGTATCCTTATCTGAGGAAGGATATACTTGCCTTAGAGGCAGTGCAACATTAGATTGATTCCTGGGAGGAGTGGGTTGTCCTATGAGGAGAGATTGAGTAGATTGGGCCTACACTCTCTGGTGTTTAGAAGAATGAGGAGTGATCTCATTGAAACATACAAGATACTGACAGGGACTGACCAGGTAAATGCTGAGAGGTTGTTTCACCTGGCCTGGAGAGTCTGGAACTGGGGGGGCTGGGTCTCAGGATAAGGGGTTGGCTGTTTAGGACTGAGATGAGGAATTTCTTCAAGCGTGGTTGTGAATCTTTGGAATTCTCTGCTCCAAAGTGCTGTGGATGCTCACTCATTGATCATATTCAAGGCTGAGATAGAGAGATTTTTGGGCTCGAGGGGAATCAAGGGATTTGGAGATTGGGCAGGAAAGTGGAGTTGAGGTCAAAGATTAGTCATGATCTTATTGAATGGCAGAGCAGGCTCGAGGGGCCATGTGGCCTACTTCTGCTCCTAATTCTTATGTTCTTATCTCATTGCCAGCCTCCCTTCCTCGGCCCTCCTAATATTTCCTTCTTTGTCTCAGTGTCCATTTATTTTTGCTTATGTGTCTGTAAAACACTGTGGGACATTTTTCAACATGCCAGTTGTTGTTGAGGAAAAACATCTCAGTGTAGGAGCAAGATGCTTCATTTCTTCCACCAAATAATAATTATAGAATTGAGATCCATCTTTTTTCAACAATTTGCTTTGACCTACATGAAGAAGTTTGGGAGCCCTGACCTACCTTTGAACGATGGTTAGAATTTTTGCAGTGATTTTCTACAGTTCTGTTGTGTTATGAAGTTTAAGTTTCTGTGCTTTATAACATTATTCTATTCTTAGGCTACATGCCACATTAGTAAAACACATGGGCAGTATCTGTGGTGAATGATTTTCAAAGTTTATTTGAGAATTTTTTTGTGTTCATCAAGGTGAGGGATATTAATGTGGAGAATGGAACTCTTCCCATTTCAAGCTTCTAGTGTCAGCATCAAGCACCTCCAGATCAAGCGTAGCACAGCCAGATCAATAGTAAAGCTCTCACTACTTTGGACCGACCATATGCCTCAGCTCCAACTGCAGAAGAACACTCCCTACTGCTCCAATGTGACACTGCCTGTCATGCATCTCCCACTTCCTTCTTCCCGCCATTGGTGGCCGTGCCTTCAGCCGACTAGGCCCTACGTTCTAGAATTCCCTCTCTAAACCTCTCCATCTCTCCACCTCCCTCCCCTTGATTAGGTTAGCTGTGGCTCAGTCGTAGCACTCTCGCCTCTGAGTCAGAAGGCTGTGGATTCAAGTCCCACACAAGAGACTTGAGCACAAAATCTAGGCCAACACTACAATGCAGTAATGAGGTAGTGCTGCATGGTCAGAAATGCCATCTTTCAGATGAGAGGTTAAATCAAGTGAAATGAAACCATGAGGTCCAATCTCTCTGGAGGAGCTGTTTAAGCTGTGAGAATTTGTCTGTCCCTCCGGTGGACATAAAAGTTCGCATGGCATTATTTTTAAGAAGAGCAGGGGAGTTTTCCCTGCTGTCCTGACCAATATTTATGGACACAGTTATTTGTACTGTCAAAATGGCCGCATTGTCTCTGATTGGCTCTCCATTATCATTTAACCTGATTGCTGATTGGTCACCTTGGAGGATAAGCCACACCTAGAAGTTTCTCTGGATGTGTAACTGGAACTGCCCAGCCCAAGTTCTGTCTGACTTTGCAAAGTGTAATTTGATCCATTCTGTCTTCAGAAGCCAGAGAGGATAGAACTTTATCAACCAGCAAAAGCCTCACAAGTTCCAGCCAAATTACCTTACCCCAGCGCAAGTGCATGCCTCCCCAGCCGAAGTCGCCCTAGATGGGGCATTGTGTGTGGGTGACGGATTTTTAACTCCAATGATGTCACTTGTCTCACACACACAGCTTTTTGAGAAATCGGGTGTGGGTGTAAAGGGGGTGGGGTTGAAGAACATGATCTGTCTTCCCTGAGTTCCCTCTCTCCCCTCCGATACCCTCTCCCGTTTCCACTCTCTCTCCCCATCTCTCTCTTCCCCCACCAATCCGTCTTCCCTGAGTTCCCCCTCTCCCCTTAAATCCCCTTTCCCACTTCCCCTCTCTCTCCCCCCCACATTTCTCTCTCTTCCCCTCCCCCCATGTGTCTTTCTTCCCTCGCTCCCTCCCCGTGTCTCTCTCCCCCGGGTCTATCTCTTCTCTCCCCACCCACCATGTCTCTCTCTTCCCCACCCCGTGTCGATCTCTTTTCCCCCCGTGTCGATCTCTTTTCCCCCCGTGTCGATCTCTTTTCCCCCCGTGTCGATCTCTTTTCCCCCCGTGTCGATCTCTTTTCCCCCCGTGTCGATCTCTTTTCCCCCCGTGTCGATCTCTTTTCCCCCCGTGTCGATCTCTTTTCCCCCCGTGTCGATCTCTTTTCCCCCGTGTCGATCTCTTTTCCCCCCGTGTCGATCTCTTTTCCCCCCGTGTCGATCTCTTTTCCCCCCGTGTCGATCTCTTTTCCCCCCGTGTCGATCTCTTTTCCCCCCGTGTCGATCTCTTCTCCCCCCCCATTTCTCTCTCTTTCCCCCCCGTGTGTCTCTCTTCCCCCCCCATGTGTCTCTCTTTCCCCCCCTTGACTCCCTCTTTACCCCCCCGTGTGTCTCTCTTTCCCCCCGTGTGTCTCTCTTTCCCCCCGTGTGTCTCTCTTTCCCCCCGTGTGTCTCTCTTTCCCCCCGTGTGTCTCTCTTTCCCCCCGTGTGTCTCTCTTTCCCCCCGTGTGTCTCTCTTTCCCCCCGTGTGTCTCTCTTTCCCCCCGTGTGTCTCTCTTTCCCCCCGTGTGTCTCTCTTTCCCCCCGTGTGTCTCTCTTTCCCCCCGTGTGTCTCTCTTTCCCCCCGTGTGTCTCTCTTCCCCCCCGTGTGTCTCTCTTCCCCCCCCGTGTGTCTCTCTTTCCCCCCCGTGTGTCTCTCTTTCCCCCCGTGTGTCTCTCTTTCCCCCCGTGTGTCTCTCTTTCCCCCCGTGTGTCTCTCTTTCCCCCCGTGTGCCTCTCTCTCTCCCCGTGACTTCCTCTTCCCCCTGTGTCTCTCTCTTTTCTCCCCCCGTGTCTCTCTTCCCCCTTCCCCCTTGTCTCTCTTCTTCCCTCCCCCTCTATGTCTCACTTCCCTTCCCCTCCGTGTCTCTCTTCCCTTCCCCTCCGTGTCTCTCTTCCCTCCTCCTCCGTGTCTCTCATCCCTCCCCCTCCGTGTCTCTCTTCCCTCCCCCCTCCACACCGCGTGTCTCTCTTCCCTCCCCTCTCCGTGTCTCTCCTCCCTCCCCCTCCGTGTCTCTCTCTTTTCGCCCCCTCCCTGTCTCTCTCTTCCCCCCCCCATGTCTCTCTCTTGCTCTTGGATTGGTGCGACTTTGGATATGGGCAGCCGAGTTTTGGATGAGCTCAAGTTTATGGAGGATAGAAGATGGGAGGCCTGTCAGGAGAGCATTGGAATAGTCAGGTCTAGAGGTAACAAAGTCATGGATGAGGGTTTCAGCAGCAGATGAGCTGAGGCAGGAGCAAAATCAGGTGATATTATGGAGGTAGCAGTAGGTGGTCTTGGTGATGGAGCAGATATGCAGTTGGAAGCTCATCTCGGGGTCATATACGAAACCAAGGTTGCGAACGGTCTAATTTGGCCTCAGTTGCCATGGAAAGGGCTGGCATCGTTGGCTAGGGAATGGAGTTTGTGCCATTGACTGAACACAATGGCTTCGGTCTTCCCAATATTTAGTTGGAGGAAATTTCTGCTTATCCAGTACTGGATGTCGGCAAGCAGTGTGACAAATCAGTGACAGTGGAGGGGTCGAGAGCAACGTTCTCGCAGCTGCACAATGCTCCAGGGATCCGGTGCAGCCAGCCTCCTGGCTATTCAATGTAAAAACCACGCAATATTTTGAATGGCCCATGCGGCGCCAAAAAAACTTAGAAGGAAAATTGGTCGCGAGAGGTGGTGGTGAGGTAGAGCTGGGTGTCATCAGCGCACATGTGGAAACTGACGTATTTTAGATGATGATGCTGAAGGGCAGGATGTAGATGAGTACTAGGAGGAGCCGAGGATAGATCATTGGGGGACTCCAGAGTTAATGGTGCGGGAGCAGGAAGAGAAGCCATTGCAGTTAATTCCCTGGCTACCACTGGATAGATAAGAACAGAACTGGGCAAGGACAGTCCCACCTAACTGGACAACAGAGAAGAGACGTTGGAGGATGGTGTGATCAACCGTGCCAAAGGCTGTACACAGGTCGAGAAGGATGAGGAGGGATAGTTTACCATGATCACTCCCCCAGTGGCTCTGCATATATCCAAAAGTAACTACCCATACAGACCAGGAAGGTCCAAGTTGAAACCCCAGTCTGTGCTCAATTAGCGGCTATGAACCAGAGCAGCAATAGACTGCTGTTCCCCTAAAGTAAGGAGGGGATTTTATGTCCGGGTTTCCACTCTTGATCACTATGCAACAAACTCTGCTGGAAGTGTGCATGTGGGAGTATAGGGTGAGGACATCATTGGGACCAGCTATGATGCCCCCAGGGCTAAATATCCCGTCAATGTTAGCTGTTAAAGTTCACACATGAATAATTCCCACTTGGGAGAAATACCAAAAAGATTCCATGGAACCATACCGCAGTAAGGAGTCCAATATCTTGACTGAGAAAAAAAAAGTAAGAGAATTTTGTCACAATTGAAACCAAAATACAGTGGGTTGATTTAAGGCAGTAACAAAAAGCCGGTTGTATTTTAGCTTGTAGTGTGCAATGCTATTTATTTATATGTTTAAAAATTACAAAGTTAAATTGCAGGTGATTGAATTCATTCCTTAATACAATACATGGCTAACTTGGAGTATTTCTTTCTGTAGTGGTTATTTTCTTTCTCAGGAGAGTTGTACAAGCTAAGGTTTATCTCTGAACTCTGTAATGCCCAAAATTTTCCTTTTTCAGAGTAGAGAAAGAAAAAAATGCTTACAACTTTACGATCCCACCACACCTGCACACCAAAAGTGTTGTGAATTCAATATCATTCTTTTACTCCCAGGACATGTGTTTATAAAGTGTGTCTACAACATTACCCATTAAGGCGGCAATAAGTGCTGCTGGATTTTATCTCTTGGAAGTAAGCCAACTCTTAACTTGGCACCTGGTTTATTCTGATTATGGGCCAATCTGCTTGCCATTTGTAAATGGGTTACTGCAATAATATTACAATAACTTTCATAAGAAGAAGAATTGAAGTAAAACAAATCTCAATGAGATACATTCTTTCTATTGAAAATTTCAGTATTAACCAAGGGTCAGACAAAGGGACAGTTTGCTGAAGTAAAATATTTGCTTAATTGGTAATAAAATAGGAAACAATGTTATTATTTCTGCTTCGTGGTTGGTGGGTGTCTGTAAAATTAATACAGAGTATATGAGCAAGTCTTTCTGACTTCTGAGTTAGCCAGTATTTATTAAAAAGCCCTTTAAACACAGCTTAATGCATGGACTGGCAACGGAAATACATTTTAAGAATATTTCCTGAAGTTTTCTTCTCTTTCCAATTGTATAACATAATTTGTAGATACAGTAAGTGGAAAATAGCATGTTAAATGCATTAGCACTATGGAAAGCTTTGGGTAGACCTGGAGAAAAAATCTCTGGTTATGTTTTGCATGCATGTTGTTTAAATAGACAATATGGGAAATAGACAATTCATACTGGAGCAGTTGAGACAAACAGGCAGAGGGCTGAGCTTTAGATTTATTGTCATGGTATTATGTTGTCAATCTTGATGCAGAAGTGGACCCATGTTTTATTTGAGAGTGAAGTAAATCAGTGTTAAAGTTATGCATGCAGTGCATTTAAAGCAACTGTATTACATTAATCAGTGCTGGATCTGTATTGTAAAAAAACAAAATTACTATTTAGGTGCAGAGTAAAAACACTAGTTTTTGACCACATTTTTCTGATGATTTTCTTTGTGCTTATAATTTTGGTGGTTTTTCTTGTGAATGTTAGTGGTGGAAAATAAAGCACTTTCCCATTTCAGGAGCTCAGTGTTAGCATGACGCACTCCAAGATCAGTTATAACCTGAAAAGATGCTGAGAAAACTTTTGCAATATGGCTCCAACAATCTACCTATTCCCTGTTAGAAGTTAATCTCTTACTGCCCAGTTTTTTTTTCCATTTGCCACAGATTTTCTGATTGAGATTGTTAGTTTAATATGAAATTACAAGCAGTTTTGCTCATGTGCGTCCTAGGAACTGGTTGGAATTACCCAAACCCATTTCATTCTGATATATAGCCAACAAGTCAGAGATTATCATTCCATCAGTCTGGGTTGGGTTCAAATCCAAATCTCAATCCCTAACGCTAGTCCAATGCACCGGTTTCCTCAAACGTCCAGAACCGAATAAAATGTGATTGATTCAGTACAGTTGAAGACACAAATTATTCTGCCATATCTCTCTTAAACAGTCCCTCGGAGTCAAGGATGACTTGCTTCCACACTAAAAATGAGTTCTCAGATGACTGATGAGTCCAATGTGGGACCTACAGTCTCTGTCACAGGTGGGGCAAATGGTGGTTGAAGGGACGGGTGGGTGGGCTACTTGGGTTGTCGTCCGCTGTTTGTGCTTGGCCTCCGCTTGCTCCCGGCGAAGAGACTCGAGATATTCGACGCCTTCCCAGATGCTTCTCCTCCACTTGATCGGTCTTGGGCCAGAAATTCCCAGGTGTCGGTGGGAATGTTGCACTTTTTCAAGGAGGCTTTGAGGGTGTCTTTGAAGCATTTCCTCTGCCCACCTAGGGCTCGCTTGCCGTGTTGGAGCTCCGAGTCGAGCGCTTGTTTCGGGAGCCTCGTATCGGGCTTGCAGACGATGTGGCCCGTCCATTGGAGCTGATCTAGTGTGGTCAATGCTTCGCTACTGGGGATGTTGGCCTGAGCGACAACTAAATTACAGGTATTAAACATATTTCTGATGTTCCTACAACTTTGTTTTTCTCTTGTTAGAATCAGGCGTTTTACTCAAATGCACCTGAGAAAGAATGTCAAGAAAAAGGGTCTCCCTTCAGCAACTCTGCCAACTCTAACCTACAGATGCTGGAGGAAGAGGAGAAGGAGAAGGAGAGAAAAATGCACAAGGGGAAATACCACCAAAGTCTCCAACTATTCAAACCCTTCCGAACAACACACAAGTAAGTAAACATTCCAGACCAGAGCAACAGCAGTAGGACAGTACCATATAGTTTGAGGAAATCCAGACAAAATGAATTTCCCTGGGGAAATTGAGCAGTGTGAGCAACCAAGACATCTGTGCTCAGTGTGTTGCAACTGTACGCTACAGGATGAGATATATGCACATTGTATTTAGGAGAAACTCAGTGGTATACAAGTTGAAGGCAGATGCAATGTTAACAGCTATCTGCATGCCTTCTCTAAAACTCCACCTCCTCTTCCAATCATGCAAATGCAGAGGCATACTGGTATGAACTATCCCTTCGAAAAGGAACAGTTCTAGCACATGGATTGTACCTTTAAGATATTAGGTGCACTGAAATATAAATTACCATTTGGGTGAGAAAAATAAGGCAGGGGCTAGCCATAATGGAGATAACATTTCATCCCTTTCCGAGGCAACACCTACTAATAGAGCATGGGCTTTTCTTCCAGTGCTGCGAGCGCTCAGAACCTATAGCATTCTACAGACACATTATGGGATGGTGCTCTAATTTGGGGACATTAATGATCCTGGAATCATAGAAATTTACAGCACAGAAAGAGGCCATTTCACCCATCGAGTAGCTAACAAGAGGCTATCCAGCCTAATCCCACTTTCCAGCTCTAGGTCCACAGCCCTGCAGGTTACAGCAATTCAAGTGCACATACAAGTACTTTCTAAATGTGGTGAGGGTTTCTGACTCTTACCACCCTTTCAGGCAGTGAGTTCCAAACCCTCACAACCCTCTGGGTAAAGAAATTTCCTCTCAAATCCCCTCTAAACCTTCTACCAATTACTTTAAATTTATGCCCCCTCTGCTAAGGGAAATAAGCCCTTTCTATCCACCATATCTAGGCCCCTCATAATTGTAAACACCTCAATGAGGTCTCCCCTCAGCCTCCTCTGTTCCAAGGAAAACAAACCCAGCCTATCCAATCTGTCCTCATAGCTAAGATTCTCCACTCCCGGCAACATCCTCATAAATCTCCTCTGTATCCTCTCCAGTGCACTCCCATCCTTCCTGCAATGTGGTGACCAGAATTGCACGCAGTACTCTAGCTGTGGCCTAACTAGTGTTTTATACAGTTCAAACATAACTCCCCTGTTCTTGTATTCTATGCCTCGGCTACTAAAGGCAAGCATTTTGTATGCCTTCTTAACCACCTTATCTACCTGGCCTGCTACCTTCAGGGATCTGTGGATTCCTTTGTTCCTCTACACTTTTCAGTGTTCTACCATTTAATGTGTATTCCTTTTCCTTGTTAGCCCTCCCCAAATGCATTACCTCACACTTCTCCGGATTGAATTCTATTTGCCACTGTTCTGCCCGCCAGTTGATTGATATCTTCCTGCAGTCTACAGCTTTCTTCTTCATTATCAACCACACAGCCGATTTTAGTATCTGCATACTTCTTAATCATACCCCCTATATTGCGTGCAGCTAGTATGCAAACTGTTCGAGCTGCTATGCTTCTGGAAATTCTTACAATGCGCAGTGCACATTAGGTGTTGAGTTGACCTCAGCACTGGATAATATGGGTTCTGAAGTGGTACAATGCTGTCAGTGCGCAAGTCACATTATAGACCCCAGACTTCTGCTCAACATTAAAATAGCATCAAAATAGGTTATATTTTAAACCAAAATGTACTTGGGTCCTGTTAAGTCCTGACTCTAATGTACTGACTTACACGAGACACATGCTGAAGTCAAGGTCACTCAGGACCTGCACCTTTAATTCCAGCTCTCCAGTGCTGCACTTGCCTGAGACCTCCCTTTATATACCTCAGTGGGACAGGTATGGAGTGTCTCCTACAAGTGCACCCCTGGTGGTAAGGTATGCTTATTGTTACAGGTCATATCCAGTTACAGTCATGTATAGCATGGTAAGATACAGTTATATACAGTAATGTGAGATACATGACAGGTCCTGCCACCCCTGTCTCAGGTAAATAAAGTTGAACAACCAAACTGTCATGTATTCAACTATCATTGTAACCCATTATAAGCAGACCTAAGTTGTACACCTTGAGAACATTGACCAAAAGGGGGTGAACTTGTGGGAGGCACTTCTAACCTGGACTTTCAAGTGTAAAAGGGGAAGCTCTACCCACCTTCATCACTTGAGGTCTTGGTAATAAAGGTAACTGGTCAGAGTGACCTTCTCTCAAGTATGGGCCTCGTGTGCATTTATACTGTACAGTAAGGAAATATCATTGGTGACGAGAAACTGGGATTTAAACCACGCGAGCATGGCCACTAGCAGTACAGAAGAGAGGAACTGTGTTGGTGATGATTGGGACGATTTTATTAAGAGACTACAGCAAAGTTTTGTCACTAAGGAATGGTTGGGACAGGATACGGCTGACAAACGCAGGGTTCATCTCCTGACGGTTTGTGGATCCAGAACATACTCCCTGATGAAGGACCTTCTAGCGCCAGAGAAGCCGGCGGACAAGACGTTCGAAGAGCTCAGTAAGTTGATCAGGGAACACCTTAAACCGGCGAGCAGCATGCACATGGCGAGATACCGGTTTTACAGGCAGCGGCGGCGAGAAGGGCAAAGCGTTCCTGACTTCGTGGCAGATCTCCAGCGACTGGCGAGTCTATGTGTTAGATCTCTTAATTTCCAATGAAATACGAACTCCGATTGTAGTTTTAATGTAACTTTATTCTGGCAGCAGCAACAAGCTTCTGGCTTTAAGCCAGGCCTTTGTCCATCTGAGACCACATGGTCAAAATGGCTGTACTTATACCTGGTTCAATTTACAGACAAGAACTCGCCTCCTTTGACCTTATTGGCTCAATTGATATATTCTTAACCCCGAATTGGCTCACTGTCAAAGGTCCTGAAATGTCAAGTTGATTGATGACTTAATGCAATGTGCTCAGTCACATGTAGACATGGGAGTCTGTGTTTTCTCAACCTGTCTAAATGCAGCCTGTTTGAATTCTCTATCAATCCCCCGTTTGATTCTTTCACAAACTGAATCATAAAACATCCTACAAAATAATTTCATACATGTTAATCGAGTTTCCTTCTAAAATTTGTTGATGAGTTTCGCCACATGTCCGGACTAGTAGCTTCCACACAAATTGACACCAACCCGAGTTCCATCGTGGCCACAATGGAAGTCTGGTTTTAGTAGGTTAATTAACCTTATTCCAATTTAATCCAAATCAATATCTTAATTCAACCAGTAAACAACCTTCCCTTAAGCATAACATACCCCTGTGCCACGTACAGACGGTCTGCTGGGACCTGCAAGGTGTCTCACATGCGGGACAGCAGCTACAGCCGCCTGGTTGCAACAATATTTAGTCAACATAAACAAACAATATAAAAGTAAAATAATTACAACGAATAGAATTAAACCTTCCACCAATGAAGTTCCTATTGAACCTAGCCATTCAGTGGCTCCGCTCCACAAAGTGAATGATGGGGGTTGCTTAAGTTGTTCTACCTCCTTTTAGATATGCTCCGCTAAGTGGGTAATTTCTTCGGAGCTATCTGGGATATATGTGCAACACTCAGTTCCGAGTAGGGCACAAGTACCTCCCTTTTTAGCCAGGCAGTAATCAAGGGCCAGTCTATTCTGTAGGGCTACTGTGCGGATTGCTACCATTTCTGCATTGATTTTAACTCGGGCCTCTGAGGTATCATTGGCTACCCGTTCCACAACGGATGCCATGTTAATGGATTCCCTTGCCAGTCTGGCAGTCCCATACCTGGGGATCAGAATGGCAAAGAACCTCTCTGTTTCTGTGATAGCTCTCTTAGGACGGTGTAAATGTTCCGACAGTGACTCTATATGATACATATAAGGCACAATGTAGGCTAAATAGCAGGATCCCGTCCAATTCTGGGGCAGCCAAGGGTAGGCCTTGTGGCCACACACCCAATAGGTGCCATTATAGACAATGTAGGTTAGCTGTTTCTTTGTCAGCAACATTCCAGGGCCTGTCCAGGCTTTTCCATCTGTTTGATTCAGAATCCCCGTTACGTTAAAAATTCCCACATCGGCCCAGTTTGGACGGTTCCGTGGCTTGATTATATTATAATTCCGGGAGCAGTTACTATAATTCCCTTGCTACCCTATTATTTCCCTTTGGTGCAGAGGGTCGGCTAGTAAGAAGTAGGCCGATGCCTAGAATACCTACAATCAGTACTACAGCAAATTTATACATTTTGGCAAAAAGTAATTGCCCTTATTAGATTTCAGCTTCAGTTACGGGTGTTCATTTAACGTGTGAAGCGTGGATCCAGGCTTTCTTTCCTTGGACTTTAACAGCTGCCTGGGTGGTCAATAACACTTGATAAGGTCCCTCCCACTTGGCACCCAAAGGTTCTTTATGCAACTTTTTCACATACACCCAGACTCCCGGGATGATGTCGTGTCCTCCTTCGGGTGGATTATCCCAAGCTGCCGATACCTGTCGGGAAACAGAACTAATAGCATTGGTTAGGTTCTGACAGTATGATAACAAAGTGTCACTCATTAAGTGAACATCAGCTTTCCTTAAATCGATAGTTCCTGGCAGTGACATGGGTCTTCCTGTTATAATTTCAAATGGGCTTAGACCTGTAGTTCTGTTCGGGGTTGCCCTAATGCTACATAGCACTATTGGTAGTGCCTGGGGCCATGGTGTTCCTTGTTGGTGATATTTGGCAAGCTGTTGTTTCAGAGTTCGATTCATTCGCTCTACTTGTCCTGATGATTGTGGATGATAAGGACAGTGTAAATCCCACGTAATGTTCAGTAACCTACAGTCTTCTTGGCAGACAGCACCTGTGAAGTGTGTTCCCTGATCTGAGTCAATGCTACTCGGGACTCCCCATCGGGGAATATAATTCTTACACAAGACCTTTGCAGTGTGATTGGCTGTGGCTCTTTTAGCTGGGACAGCTTCTACCCATCTAGAGAATCTGTCGACCATGACAAGAATGTTAGTGTATCCTTGGCATGGAGGGAGAGATATATAATCAACCTGTAGATGCAGGAATGGTCCGACAGGGGCAGGGGGCCTCAGTTGGGGCATTACCGTGATGGGTCCAGAATAATTTTTCTGACAGACCACACAGCGGTCTACTACCAGCTGGGCGTGTTTTTTAAATCCCCGACCCCACCAGCTTTTCTGGAACCGTGCCGTCATCTGTTGTGAGGCCAAGTGTCCCCACGAGTGGATCTGTTGGGCGAAAAAAGGCATCAGCGCTTGTGGCGCAACTGGCTTGTCGGTAACTCTTTGTCTCCAGACACCATCTTCACATAGCTTAATTCCTGCCTCAATCCATGTCCGCTTTTCCTCTCGGGAGCACTCGCCTTGCATTGTTTGAAGGTCTCATGTCAGAGTCCTGAGTGCTTTCAATCTGCACATCTGTGTTGGTTCTTCTGGGGGAACGCCCTGTGAGGCGGCATCTTTAGCTGCCTGGTCGGCTAGGGCATTTCCCTGTGCTTCTGTGGTATTTTCCTTGGTATGGGCCTTACACTTCAGGATGGACACTTCCTGAGGTAATTGTATGGCCTCTAGTAAGTCTCGGACTTCTTTTCCATTTCGGATAGGTGTACCAGCAACAATGAGGAATCCTCTTTTCCGCCATAACAGACCAAAGTCGTGAGCGATTCCAAAAGCATAACGCGAATCTGTGTAGACATTAGCTGTCTGTCCTTCTGCTATTCGACATGCTTCTGACAGGGCCCGTAACTCGGCCTGTTGTGCTGACGTTCCTGAGGGTAAACATCCTTTTGCTACTACCTCATCTCAGGTTGTAACTGCCCATCCTGCTTTTCTGGTACCATTGTCAACAAAGGAGGAACCATCTGTAAACAGGATGAGGTCTGGGTTGTGCAGAGGCTCCTCTGCTGCTAAGGCTGCTTCTTCTGTTTCTTTTAAAATCTCCACGCAGTCATGCTCTTCACATTCTCCCCCCTCTTGCTCCCTCGATTCTGACATCGGGAGCATAGTTGTGGGATTAACCGGGGTGGCCCGGACGATATGGAGATTAGGAGCTTCCAAAACTGCTGTCCAGCGGGTCCATCTAGCTGCCGTCACCTGAGACATTCTATTCATAGACAGCAAAGCATGGACGGTGTGGGGACACTTGACAATCAGCTTTTGGTCGAGGACTAGACCTGCAGTGATCATTACCGCTCGACATGTAGCTTCCATGGCTCTTAGGCAACTTTCCCATCCGAGGGCTACCGCAACCAGTTTTGCCGAATAATAGCCAATAGGTCTTTGCCGATCCCCATGCTCTTGTATCAGTATAGCTGTCATATATCCTTCGTTCTCATGGACAAACTGGGTAAATGGCTTACCACTGTCGGGGATTCCCAGAGCCGGTGCCGAACACAAAGCCTTTTTGAAACTCGGGAAGGCCTCTTGCTGTTCCTTAGTGAGGGTGATGGCTTCTTTAGAGGCTCGTTTCCCCTTTAAGATATCATTCAATGGCTGAGCAAGTTGTGTGAAGGAGTCAATCCAATTTCTGTTAAAGTTGCACAATCCCAAAAAAGACCTTAGTTCCTGAATAGTGGTGGGTTTTTTAGCAGTCCGAATGGCTGCAATTTTATCCTGGGTAAGTTCTCCCTTTCCTTGTGAAATCTTTTATCCCAGGTATACAACCTCTTCTTGGGATATTTGTGCTTTGTCGATGCTGGCTTTATGTCCTTTCAGCCAAAGGTGGTCCAGCAAAGCTCGTAAATCTTGTTCATGCTGTTCTTCCGTGTTTGAAGCTCGCAGGATATCGTCTACATATTGGATGACTGTGGATGACAGGGGAGGTAATTCTCGCAAATGGCTTTGTAAAGCCATGTGGAATACTGTAGGGCTGTTGTGGAAATGCTGCGGTAACCGGGTCCAAGTATACTGTTGTCCTTGGACAGTGAAAGCAAACCACTGTCGAACCTCCAGTGTCAGAAGCATCGACCAAAATCCGTTGGCCATATCTATAACCAAGAAATATTTATGTTCCGATTTGAGGACATTAAAAATGGTGGAGGGATCTACGACCAAAGGAGCTTTTTGATCAATACACTGGTTAGCTTTCCTATAATCGACAGTCAAACGCCAAGTCTCATTAGATTTCTGTACCGGCCACACGGGGCTATTGGAGGAGCTATGCGTTTTAATAAGCACCCCTTGTTTCTCCAATTGCTGAATAACCGGTAAGATTCCTGCGATGGCAGTTGGACTGATGGAATACTGTTTAGTGCATGGAGGCTTGGTCCCAGTAAATAACGCAGGCTCCATCTGGAGTCGGCCACAATCGTTCTTTAGCCCATATCGGGTGTTCCTTCAATTCTTCTTTCTTCAAAGTTCTAATTGACCATGTCACCTGACCATCCTCAAAATGCAACGATGAATCTACTTGGATTAGAACGTCCATTCCCAAAAGGGGTTGATCTACTGGGCCTATCCAGACAGGCGTGGTTAGTTCATGTGGACCCAGCCCTATAAGTACCGGTGTTGTCCTTTTAATTTCCATTTTATGGCCCCCAACTCCATAGGCTATACGTGCCCTACCATCCAACGGCAAAAAGTCTCCATATTGTAGGGGTAAGCATGTTAATTCCGCCCCTGTGTCTAAAAGACAGTCCACATCCTTATCGCCCACCCTCACAGTTATATATAGCCCATCTCCCCTCTGTTGTATTAGTGCGAGGAGGGGGGCCAGGGTGGGCTCTAATCGTTTTTTGCTATCCCAAGTAACTCCTTCTGTTGTTGTATTGTCAGTCGCTTAAATGCTTCTATGAGGTCGTTATCTTGTGACAAGCCTGGCTTGTTGGCTGAATTGTATCCCTGGCTGCGTCCTCTTCCCCGGCCACGACCTTGCTGTTTTGCCCTGCACGTCTTGGCCCAGTGACCTTCTTTCCCACAATAATGACATTTTCCAGGTAATTTTCCTAATGACTGTTTATCGGAATCCTGGGATTTCCATCCCATAGCCTGTACAGCTCGGACTTTAGATCCCATATCCCGATCTAATTGGTTACATCGATCCACCAATGCTGCAAAGGTAGTTCCTCCACCTTCCCAGTCCGGTAACACTACCTTAAGCATTTTGGACAGTTCTGGCTTTAGACCTGCCACGAAAGCTGCTTTCAGGGGTCCAAACACTTGTTCGTCCATTTTCTCATCCGTATTATTCATACCCAAATGTTCTAGCCATGTGCATCTAAACCGCTCGTCATACTCCAGGACCTCCTCTGTTCCTTTCTGTTGGCAGGCTGTTTGTGGCGGCAAAATTGTTAGATCTCTTAATTTCCAATGAAATACGAACTCCGATTGCAGTTTTAATGTAACTTTATTCTGGCAGCAGCAACAAGCTTCTGGCTTTAAGCCAAGCCTTTGTCCTTCTGAGACCACATGGTCAAAATGGCTGTACTTATACCTGGTTCAATTTACAGAAAAGAACTCGCCTCCTTTGACCTTATTGGCTCAATTGATATATTCTTAACCCTGAATTGGGGCTCACTGTCAAAGGTCCTGAAATGTCAAGTTGATTGATGACTTAATGCAATGTGCTCAGTAGCATGTAGACATGGGAATCTGTGTTTTCTCAACCTGTCTAAATGCAGCCTGTTTGAATTCTCTATCACTATATAAGTTCCCAGATGCATGCAGAGCGGAGATGCTGCGAGACTTTTTTATTGAGGGCATCGGGCACGCTGGGGTTTTCAGGAAACTGATTGAGACCAAAGACTTGACCTTGGAAGTGGCGGCTCGGATGGCCCAGACATTTACCTCAGGGGAGAAAGAGATCAGAATGATGTATGACAAAAATCTTGGCTCAAATGCGGCAAATGACCAGGGAGTCAACATTGTTAACGCTGCACACAGTTCTCTAGGCAGACAAGGGCAATTGGACATGCCCCAGCATATAGTCGAACCCAAAGGGGTATTTCAGCAGAGACAATGGCTAGCTGAACGGCGATTCATGCCATCGCAATGGACAATGGGGCCATCAACACCTGTTAATGGTGCGCTTAAGGACAGTTACAGGGACAGTCAGAGATGATCAACTGGTAATGGACCTTTTGTTTCCAACAACGGGGCCTCCAGCTCATGCTGGAGGTGTGGAGGCAAACACACAGCCCGAGCTTGCAGGTATCAGCAATACACCTGCAGAAACTGAAACGTCAGCGGTCACTTGGCGCGTATGTGCAGGAAGCTTGCAGCCAGGTTGATGTACGAGGAGTACGGGCCCGATGTAAGCCCTATGAGGCGAAATGAATACTGGGGAAAATCGCTGGAAGCTGAAGTTCAGCGAGTTCATGTGGAGCACATATACAGCTCATATACCAGTACGCCACCGATAATGATGAAAATGCTCCTCAATGGCATCCCAGTATTAATGGAGCTAGACACGGGGCCAGCCAGCTCCTGATGAGTATCAAACAGTTCGAAAGGTTGTGGGTGTCCAAGGCCAGGAGGCCAAAATTATTGCTGATTGACGCACAGTTACGGACATATACAAAGGAGATCATTCCGGTGCTAGGCAGCGCCACGGTAGTCGTGACGCACAAAGATTCGGAGAACAGGTTGCCACTCTGGATTGTCCCGGGGGACGGTCCGCACTACTGGGGAGGAGTTGGCTTGCTGTCATGAACTGGAAATGGGGCACTGTCAATGCAATTTCTTCTATGGAGCGAGTATCATGCTCACAGGTCCTGGACAAATTTGACTCATTATTTCAACCCGGCATCGGCACTTTCATGGGGGCCAAGCCAGTATACCACAAGGCCAGGGCAGTGCCGTACATGATACGGGAAACGATAGAATGTGAATTGGACCGTCTGCTGAGGGAAGGCATCATCTCGCCAGTCGAATTCAGTGACTGGGCGAGCCCAATCATGCCGGTGCTCAAGGCGGATGGGTCGGTCAGGATATGTGGCGATTACAAGGCCACCATCAATGGGGTGTCACTCCAAGACCAGTACCCGCTACCAAGAGCGGGGGACCTCTTTGCGACGCTATCCGGTGGCAAACTTTTTTCAAAATTGGACCTGACCTCAGCTTACATGACTCAGGAGCTGGTGAGTGAGTCGAAGAAGCTGACCACCATCACGACACACAAGGGGTTGCTCAAGTATAACAGATGTCCATTCGGGATTCGTTCGGCCGCCGCGATCTTTCAGCAAAATATGGAAAGCCTCCTCAAGTCGATTCCAAGGATGGTGGTTTTTCAAGACGACATCCTCATCACGGGTCGCAATACTGAAGAACACCTCCACAACCTGGAGGAGGTGCTACGCAGACTGGACCGGGTAGGGCTGCGACTGAAAAAGGCGAAGTGCGTCTTCTTAGCTTCAGAGGTTGAATTCCTGGGGAGGAGGGTAGCAGTGATCAGAACCACTGCGTCCAAAATGGAAGCGATCCAGAGAGCACCCAGACCCCGTAACACGACGGAGCTGCATTTGTTCCTGGGGCTCCTGAACTATTTTGTAACTTTCTTCCCAAATTGAGCACGCTGTTAGAGCCGCTACACGTACTCCTACGCAAAGGTCGCGATTGGGTCTGGGGGGACAGCCAGGAAAGGGCTTTTGATAGAGCACGCAATTTGTTATGCTCCAACAAACTGTTAACGTTATATGACCCATGTAAGAAACTCGTCCTATGGTGTCGGGTGTATGTTGCAGCATATGAATGCCAATGGTCAGTTACAGCCGGTAGCTTATGCCTCCAGAAGTCTGTCGCAGGCAGAAAGGGGCTAGGGATGGTAGAAAAGGAAGTACTAGCATGTGTATATGCAGTAAAAAAAATGCACCAGTACCTGTTTGGCAGGAAATTTGAGCTGGAGACAGATCACAAACTCCTAACGTCCCTTTTGGTCGACAACAAGGCCATAAATGCGAATGCATCGGCCCGCATACAGAGGTGGGCACTTACGTTAGCTGCCTATGACTACACAATTCGGCACAGACCAGGCACTGAAAACTGTGCCGATGCACTCAGCAGGCTCCCACTAGCCACCACTGAGGGGGCAACTGAGCATGATGCTGAGATGGTCATGGCCGTTGAAGCTTTTGAAAGCGGAGGCTCACCTGTGACAGCACGTCAGATTAAAGTCTGGATAAATAAAGACCCGCTACTGTCTTTAGTTAAGAAATGTGTCCTGAATGGGGACTGGACAGTCACGTACGGGGCATGCCCTGAGAAATTTAAACCATTTCACAGGCGCAAGGATGAACTCTCGATTCAGGCCGATTGCCTACTGTGGGGAAACCGAGTAGTCATTCCCCAGAGGGGCAGACAGGTGTTTATCAGAGAACTTCACAAGGAGCACCCGGGCATTGTCATGATGAAAGCAATTGCCAGGTCACACATTTGGTGGCCAGGAATAGATGTAGACCTGGAACTTTGTGTTCGCAGGTGCAACACGTGTGCTCAGCTGGGCAACGCACCCAGGGAAGCCCCCCTTAGCCCCTGGTCCTGGCCTGCCAGGCCATGGTCACGCATCCATGTGGACTACGCAGGTCCTTTCATGGCAAAAATGTTTTTGGTTGTAGTAGACGCCTACTCCAAATGGATTGAGTGTGCTTTTTTAAATTCAAGCACATCCTTTGCCACGGTAGAAAGTCTACGGGCAATGTTCGCCGCCCATGGTCTACCGGATGTCTTGGTCAGCGACAATGGCCTGTGCTTCACAAGCACTGAAATCCAGGACTTCATGGCAGGCAATGGAATCAACCGTGTCAGAATGGCACCGTTCAAGCCGGCCTCAAACGGCCAGGCGGAATGAGCAGTGCAGATAATCAAACAGGGGATGCTCAGAATCCAAGGGGGTTCCCTACAAAGTCGCTTATCATGCCTCCTGTTGGCCAATAGATCCCGACCACACTTGCTCACAGGGGTTCCACCCACAGAGCTGCTAATGAAAAAGACGCCCAAAACCAGGTTATCCCTTATACACCCTATTATGAAAGAAATTATTGAGAGCAGGCGTCAGTCACAATGTGACTACCATGACAGGAATGCGAGGGCGCGATGTATTGATGTCAATGACCCTGTTTTTGTCCTTAATTACGCTGCAGGGCCCAAATGGCTTGCAGGCACTGTGATTGCCAAAGAGGGGAATAGGGTTTTGGTAGTTAACCTTACCAGTGGACAAATCTGCCGCAAACACGTGGATCAAACTAAAAGGAGGTTCAGCAACCCCATAGAAGAAGCAGAGGAAGAACACGACATAGAGTTTACTCCACCACAGGTGACCGAACACCGGAACCAAGTGGAGGAGAGCCCAGTCACTGTCGGCAGTCCGGACAGGCCTGAGGCACCACAAACAGCAGACACTCAGGCCAGCGCCCAACAACCAGAGCTCTGCAAGGGAGCGTAAACCACCAGAGAAACTTAACCTGCGATCCCAATAAGACTTTGTGGGGGAGGTGATGTCATGTAATCAACTATCATTGTAACCCATGTATAAGCTGACTTAAGTTGTACACCTTGAGAACATTGACCACAAGGGGGTGAACTTGTGGGAGACACTCCTAACCTGGATTTTCAGGTATAAAAGGGGAAGCTCCATCCACCTTCATCACTTGAGGTCTTGGTAATAAAGATAACTGGTCACAGAGTGACCTTTTCTCAAGTATGGGCCTCGTGTGCATTTACACTGTATAGTAAGGACATATCAGAAACAAAGAATTTTCACTTTTTTTCAACAATTCATCATCGTGCTGATGGTGAGGTAAATTATTTTCAAAACTCAAAGAAACTTTTGGTCTGTTCAATTAGGTACTTTCCTTGACTGCCCTTTGGAAAAATGAAGACAGGCTCTTGCCCTTTCCATGGCAACATGTATCTTCATTCAATCTCTATATTCTCAGGTCAACAACGATAGCCTCCGTTTTTATACAGCACCTTTTAACATAGTAAAATGTTACATGGAGCTTCATTGAGATATTAATGGACGCTATGGTAAGGAGTTGGGTCAGAAGAGAGTTGAAGATGTGCTCAGTGGGTCTTATGGAGACGATGAGCTTAATGAGGGAAGGAGGGAGAAACTGCAGGGTGGTGAGGTCAGGAGTGTGATATGGAGAAGCTAACAGGAGCCAGGGCAGCAGTGGAGAAAGATGGAGGAGGCTGAGCATGTCATCTCAATCTTTGAAAAGTCCATTCGCACTTGATGTTGGAGATAAGGGGTCAAAGGAGGAATTTGTTATTGACGCATGGTATATGGAATTGTTCTGATTTACCTTATTGGGTATTGCATATGCAAACAAAATTTCAACTTTTTATAAAGTTGGTGCCCATTTTTAAATACTATTGCTGGTGCTCAACTTGTTCCCTTCAATTCAGCACAACATAAAAGGCTTCCTAAGAACACATTCCTGCTGGAATATTACATTTAAGTGCAACATTCCTATACTATTGAATAGTATCAATTAAACATGGGACCAATATATACTAACACTACAGTGAACAAAATATCTTAATCATAATTTATATATTATCATCCAGATAAAAAGCTTTACTTGTATGGCTAGTGTCAAATTGTTAAGACACTTTCAGCTGATAGTTTAAAAAGGTACCTTTTTCTTTCAGGCACAAGCATCCAATTGACAATTCAGGCCTGTTCTCTTTTATGACCCTGAACTGGCTTTCTCCTCTAGCATGGAAGGCCTACAAGTATTCACGGCTGGAAATGACTGATCTCTGGAACTTGTCCTGCAATGAATCCTCTGAAGTAAATTCTCGACGGTAAGTGTGCCTGGAATTGCTTTGGTTGCTGCATTTTGTCATGCCATCTCAGTAAACTCTATATAGAGATCATCAGAGAAACAAGATCTATCCTGCTGTTTGTGTATAATTTTCAAAGCTGACTTTTGTATTAATTTAATAAGGTTCACAGGTGTTCATCTACTATAATAGTATGTATAGTATGAGGTCTTGGAATACAGTCACCTTGTGTTATGGTACTGGAATAGCAATCCAGAGGTTGAGTGCACAAATCCCACTACTTGTCTCTCTGATGAAACAAGGTATTGGTTATGACAAGACCATGTTATAAGCATTTCGTCAGGAGGAGGGTACCGTTGGAGTTGTTTTTTCCTACTCACTCTCTGTCAATCACACCTACCCAGAGGTCTGTGTCTTTTCCAACTCTGGCGTTAAATTCGCCAAGGAGGATCAGCTTGTCGCCCGTTGGGACTTGGGACAGGGATTATTCAAGGCTCGAGTAGAATTCCTCTTTGGTCTCATCAGTGTTGGGGCGTACGCATTAATGACCATAGTGTACTGGTTCCGGGCTAGGGTGAGCCGAAGGGTCATTCGTTTATCCCGCAAGGGAAGTCTCTGAGACGCCCAACTAGCTCAGAGTTGCTGTAATCGTGACCATCTTCAAGAAAGGTGACAAGTCCAATTGCAGTAATTAGAGGAGTTTCTCTGCTGTCTGCCACAGGGAAAGTCATTGTAAGAATCCTCCTCAGTCGCCTTCTCCCAGTGGCTAAAGAATTCCTCCCAGAGCCACAATGCGGATTCCGCCCACAATGGGGTACAATGGACATGATCTTCACCGCGCGTCAAATTCAAGAGAAATTCAGGAAGCAGCATCTCTGTATATGGCCTTCTTTGACCTCACAAAGGCCTTTGGCACTGTCAACCATGAGGGATTATGGAGTGTCCTCCTCAAATTCGGCTGCCCTCAAAAGTTTGTCACCATCCTCCGCCTGCTTCACCATGACATGCAAGCTGTAATCCTGACCAACGGATCCACCACAGACCCAATACACGTGCAGACTGGGATAAAGCAAGACTGTCATCTCACCAATGCTCTTCTCTATCTTCCTTGCTACAATGCTCCATCTCACCCTCAATAAGCTCCCCGCTGGAGTGGAGCTAATCTATAGAACAAACGGGAAATTGTTCAGCCTCTGTTGCCTCAAGACCAGCTCCAAGGTCGTCCCATTCTCTGTCATTGAATTACAGCATGCAGATGACGCTTGTGTCTGCGCACACTCAGGTTCGCAAGCAAGTCCCAGGTGGGCAGAGGAAACACTTCAAGGACACCCTCAAAGCCTCCTTGAAGAAGTGCAACATCCCCACCGCCACCTGGGAGTCCTTGGCCCAAGACCGGTTAAAGTGGAGGAGAAGCATCTGGGAAGGCGGCGAACATCTCAGGTTGTCGAGCGCTCCTTCCGCTCTTTGCGCTTGGCCTCCGCTTGCTCCCGGCGAAGAGACTCGAGATATTCGGCGCCTTCCCAGATGCTTCTCCCCTACTTTGAGCGGTCTTGGGCCAGAGATTCCCAGGTGTCGGTGGGGATGTTGCACTTTTTTAAGGAGGCTTTGAGGGTGTCCTTGAAGCGTTTCCTCTGTCCACCTGGGGCTCGCTTGCCGTATCGCAGCTTTGAGTAGAGCGCTTGTTTTGGGAATCTCCTATCGGGCATACGGATGATGTGGCCCGTCCATTGGAGCTGATCGAGCATGGTCAATGTTTGATGCTGGGGATGTTGGCCTGAGCAAGTACACTGACATTGGTGTGTCTATCCTGCCAATGGATTTGCAGGATCTTGTGGAGGCAGCGTTGATGCTACTTCTCCAGTGCTTTGAGATGCCTGCTGTACATAGTCCATGTCTCTGAAGCATATAGGAGGGTGGGTATCACTTGGTGTCAGATTTGAGGTCCTGGTCTTCAAACACTCTCTTCCTCAGGTGACCGAAGACTGCATTGGCACACTGAAGGCTGTGTTGGACTTCGTCATTAACGTCTTCCCTTGTTGACAGTAGACTCCCGAGGTATGGAAATTGGTCCATCTTGTCCAGGGCTTCGTCGTGGATCTTGATAATCGGGGGGCAGTACTGTGTGGAGGGGGCAGGTTAGTACAGCACCTTTGTCTTACGAATGTTTAGTGTAAGGCCCATGCTCTCATATGCTTCTGTGAAGGTGTTGACGATGGTTTGGAGTTCGGCCTCCGAGTGTGCGCAGACGCAAGCGTTGTCTGCGTACTGTAATTCAATGTCAGAGGATGAGACGACCTTGGATCTGGACTGGAGGCAACGGAGGTTGAACAGTTTCCCATTTGTCCTGTAGATTAGCTCCACTCCAGCAGGGAGCTTACTGAGGGTGAGATGGAGCATTGCAGCAAGGAAGATCGAGAAGAGCGTTGGTGAGATGACATAGCCCTGCTTGACCCCACATGATGCGGTTGACGCCTAATGTCCTCAGGGCAACAAAGGATTGATAATTTTTTTTAAATTACTTTGAAGTAGATCAATGTTTATTAACACTTTTATGGCTACCATAGCAATTTGTATATGTACAAGAATCTCCTCACACCAAAAGATGAGATATGACTTGTAATACTTATTGGACCATTGCTAATATCATTCTGTAATTGCCCAACAAAAGGTGCTTGAGAATAGTAATGACTTGTCTGTTTCAACAATTCTTCCTCTGTTTTCTCCCCTTCATCAATGGCTAGTCTGACATTAGACCTGGATTTACAATCCACATCTTCTTGTTGCATTGCGTGTCAGAATACTGGATTTCGGTATCCCTACAAATATATCAAACAACCAGACAAATTCTTAAGTTCCTCACCTTAACTTATCAATAAAAGAACCATCTCGGTTTTATTTCCTAGTTTAAGTCAAGGAGTGACTATGCCGAAGTTTGGTTTGCCGAACTGTCTTGCATCATCTAATTCAGATTGAATTCAAGTTCACCTCACCAACCATCAATTCGGATACCCACAAGCTATTGAGTGAATGAATGATGAACCCTTTGCTACCAAATTATTAAAGAAGAAATTGCATGACAAGTCATGCACCAACAACTATTTATTAACCACAAAATTACAATTATCATTATTTAAATTTATACAATGAGTATACAAACCATTAATAGATAGCAATCATTATAGGCAGGGTTCCCTAGCGACTGGAATAACAATTATTAGAGATTACTTAACCAGTTGAATAACAGGTTGTAAAGTCAGCTCAATGTAACACTAATTCAGCATTAACTGGATTGCTGAATCTCAAACATTGGTTGAGATCAGTATTTGAGACTACTCCAGGAGTAAACTCCTTAGATACTTAATAGCATTAGCTGGCCAGTCTATTGAATAGATTGGAGTCTATGTGCATGTGGTTATCAATATTAAGAGCGTATACTATTTTGTCCTTATGAGCAGCATGGTTGAGTTGATTTTCCTTCTCGGGGATAGTAGGGTCATTTGCTCAACTTGTATTCTGTGTTTCAGCTGAATCCGCTTTATACACGACTGATGGTATCTGAGCTAGCTGGCTTTCTTGATCTCACTTGACTTGTACAGTTAAGTGACACACTTAGCTCTGCCTGTAATTGACTTATATAACCTCTTACTCTCTGTCCTGAATATACTTTGTACTTGTGAAAGTACCCGTATACGTCTGCTGCATAAAGATTACTATAGAAGAAGATAAAGAATATTCTAAATACAAAGAGAAATGACACCCAAGAAAGAAAAAGATTCTGCTGAGAGGTGTGCCAAGCACCCACTTATATACCGTAACTTCAAAGTGAACCCCCTTTCTATTCAATTGACCAAAATTGGTGACATGAAGGATTCAACTCTTTTGGCATCAATCACTACTAACAGTCATGTAAAGTTTCTTTAAGACGTCAAAGTTAATGAAGCACAGATGCCTATGCATACCACGTTCTATTTTTTACTCCCTAACTTTTCAATTTTCCTTTAAGAAAGCATCCTCACAGGATTAGATAGAGCCTGACATTGTTATGCCCCACTAACAAGCTGTTCTTGAGCTCAGTACTTAATGCTAGTTGCCTTATTACTGGTAAAGAATGTTTGTTCAAATAAACATCTTCAGGGTTTCATTTAATTTTGTTTTCCCAGCATTCATTTTAACTATTGTGTGGCCACTTTTACTAAAACTCCATTTTGAGAATACAACTCATGCAATTTACAGGAGATTATATGCCCTTCTTTACTATGTGCCAAGATAAACTCAATCACATTTGGGACATGTTGTACAGAGTACATACCATTTCATACATAACAGTCCTGGGGTATATGTAAATTAATGCTGAACCATTCCTCTAAAATGAGTAACATAGTTGGTATGGTTATACCAGCTACAAAGGTGGAATAATTAATCTCTTCTGACCTGTAATTAGAATATTAGTAAAATCACGAAATGTAATAAAATTGATTGAGATCCTTCTCAATTGGTTATCTTTCCTTCTTTTGCAGCCTGTTCCTTGTCCACGTTACTTCTAACATCACAGTATTGATTATTTGAGCCGTTAGAAGCTTTAGTTTAAAACATTGTCAACTATTTATAGTGAGACCAATAATTAGATACATGTCCTCCATCAAATCAGATTAGGGAGTCTGGTAACATTTTCTTGCCTATTCTGTTTTGCGATAAGACTCAACATTTACTGAACTATGCCTCTGCCAAATTCTCTTAAAAAAAGTCTGTCCACGGTTTATTGTGGAACTTAGCAGCTAGTTAATTTTCCTTGATTAACTCTCTGACTTGTTCACACATCTTTACTGTGGGAAATTACATTGGGAATCTCAGCTATTTATTCAAAATCAATACTTAGTAAAACAGTTAATTCAGGGAACATGTCTAAAGTGTCCTAAACTGCAGTGCTAACTGTACACATCAGTCTTTCAGCAGTCTTGGGTAAAAAGCTTTAAGATTAACTGGTAGCATCTCCCTTTCAGGGTGCACACTCACTAATGGCATGATTTACCAGTTTCCTTATATAGAGAATTTCCTTTTACAGCTTATTCCATGTTAGTTGATCTCATCATCAGGATACCAATTGCTCTGGAAACAAAGATAAGCTAAGCACATCCTTTAACACTCACAGTAAGTTGTGATTCTTTTGATTCCTAATTAAATCCTCTATTTATAAATTTCCTGAATATAATTAGTCTGCCATTATTCAGATTCTGTACCACAGAAGGATGCAGCTGAATACGGTGACCATTATTCAAGATGGCCTTTCATTGGTTAAGACATAATTGGGCCGACATTATCATTCCCATTTGAGTCTGAATTTTAATTAAAGATTTCCAGATTAATTCCATGAATGTGATATGCATCACTTGGTTTCTCATCAATATCTCCTTTCAAAACTTCTCATTTTTAAGTCTTAGGGATAGTTTGGCTCAGCAGCACTTCCGGTTTGAGCAGAGCCCTTGCTGTCTGAACCTTCCTTTAATTCTCCAGAAGAGAATGTTCTCTACATTAGGGCTGAGAAGCTTTCATTTTACATATATGAATGATTTTTGTCATTTGCTCATTTAATCACAGTTATCAAGTCACGCATATATAATTCAGGCTGTCTTCCAACTCTCTCTATCCACGTTTATAGCAAATTACAATTTATATGGGCAGATCCATACCTCCAATGATCAGAAGCATACATCCTTATGCATGCTGTAAATGGGAATAGCATGCCACAGGATTAAAACAAATCATTTTACTTAATCATTTGGATCTAAATTTGCATAGGCTTCTCAACATACGTTCTCTCTCTTTTAAAAAAAAAAGCAGAAACTGTTATCTACAAGGTTTCTGATTATACAGATGCAATTGGAATACAGAATAATGATGAGCAATACAAAAGCTTACATTATTACTTCAAACTGTCCCAAAAATAAGAAAGTAACCAAGTTTCTAGAGAACCTTTTAACTGACTATTTGGAGATCATAATGTAACACTTCTACTATGCTGCAAATAGCGCAGTTAGCACGGCTGGAAGGCCAGGGAAACCAATAGCCCTTATGCTACTTAAACCAGGCTTTAACAATCAACTATACCTTTCAGATGGGTGATGTTTTGAACTAGAGTCTTCTTTATCTGCTTAATTACCAGATCAATCACTTACCTATAGATAGCTTAATGTGTATATCAAATAACCTGGTCTTGAAAACCAATAACTTGGTACTGATCAGAGAATACAGGCATGCTGTGTTCAACATTTCAAAAATCTGACTCAATTGATGATGCAATCAAGATATGATGGCCTTCCTTCAGGATACTGGCTGGCCATAGAGAGCCCCCACACAAGTGTGTATATCCTACAAGTGTATAATGGAGGGAGCAGCGTGCGGCAGCCCGGCCCGGAAATCGGCGCGGTGTCAGCCTGCAAGACCATCAGCAGGCCGGGGCCATTGGAGGGAGAAGTGTGCAGGGGCATACCATTGCAGGGAGCAGCTGCAGGAGGGCGACGGCTACGAAGCCAGGTTGCTGATTGCAGTGTGGGCAGGCACAGCAGGAGGGGCGAAGGAGCTGCAAGTGTCCATAGAGGGAAGTGACCGGGGCCCAGGAGAGGCGTGAATCTGGGGCCCATCAGAGGCGAGGGCCCAGGGGCAGCACGGGCCAGCCCACACTGCGATATGTGTGCACGCTCGGTCTGTGCAGCAGAGCAGGTCTCCAGTTAGTCTTGGGTAATCCTTGCCACTGGACCAAGACCTAGCTCTGTCAATCCCTTGTGGTGGCTGGTGTGCAACGGCCACCACACGTTAAAAAATCCAAGCACAGGCATCTTCCACCCTTCACGATGTAGTTCGGGATCTGGAATATTAGGTTCTTTATTGAACCACCTGCGAACTCATCCCTTTTTGGCGTGGAAGCAAGTCATGCTCGCTTCAAGGGACTGCCTATGATGATGTATATATCCCTAGACTGAACTTGCTGTACCCCAGGCAAAGACAACAAAAGTCCTTTTAGAAAAAAGTTGACTGATTCACAATATATTAGCCCATCTAAAATTTAATGTGAAAAAGATATAGGGGCAGAAATTAAGTATGCATTGCGCCCATTGTTCGGGCATAAAACAGGTGCAAATTGTACCAATTTAGCAGTGGGACAGCCTGTGCTCAATCTGCAGGCATTGGTCCCGCTGCTAAATTTGTGAAGACAATTTTTTAGGCAGCCCGGGTGGATGCCTAAAACAGGGGTGAGGTCTTTTAAATATGTTAATGAGGGGCCTAACACCTGTTGAAGGTCCCTCTACAAATCTGGTTCCTGATGAGCGGGGAAGGCATCGAGCCTGCCCCGATCAGGTTCTTCAGCAGCCACTATGGCTGCCAAATCCAGGTCAGTTTAAAAATAATTCAAACTTTTTAAAAGCCTTTCTATGCTATCAGCGGGACTCCACAATCCTGACAATCACCGCGCCCACCTATCCCCCCGCCCCCCATTGACGTAGATGAGGCCGAAGACCCAATTTTGGGCCGCACTTGGACCTCTCTGTTTGCACACATGTTCTTGCACAATGCCGTGTCTGGGCTCAGACTAATTTCTATCCCATAGATATTTTAAACTTTGAAGTAAGGTGGAGCTGTGCACCTGTCAAACATCATAGAGCCACATGTTGGCTGGAGTGAGAAATTGAAATACTGGTAGCGTAGTTCTCTTGGACTGAGACAGAATAGAAGCTTTATTTTGGAGGTTCTGGAGTGGTACTTTGAAGTGCTTTGCTGCTGACACTGGGTGCCTATAATAGGAAACATCCAAGCATCAACATTCCCTGAGCACAAAATTATCGCCCGTCCCACAAAAAAATGTACAGAAGTTAAAGTACTAGGATTTTGCGAGATAATAATTCTGTTTGCCAGCACTAGTCCCAAACTGGTGAGTATAAGATGGCCTGTTTCGATGTCGAGCTTATTATGTATACAAGAACTCCACGAGGCTGAGTACTGTGAGCTAAACTTAGTGTGACCTTAATCTTCTTTATTACAACTCCAGAGTGCCTAAATAACATGGCAGCCAACTTTTATACCGGCCCTGCACGTGTGTGCAGATAGACTATTAGGACTCTAACAGTCGCGCCCTCTGGTGGCAAGTATTAAATAGTTGCATACACAACATTACTCCCCCCCCACCCCCCCCCCCCCCCTCAAAGTCTTCGGTACAAGTTGAGGCGATCGGGAGTCCTTCGCTCCCTGGTTGATCGTCTAAGTTCAAACTCTGGCGTGTGTGAGTTGGTCAGACCATTGCTGCACTGCACTGCGGCTGGTCTGAACGGACTGTCAGGAACTGTGGGTTCATCCTCGTGATTGACAGTGAGGTCGATTGCTGGTTGGGTGTGTGTTGGTGGACTGTCGATGATGATGTCCTCTTCAAGTCGTTCCTGGTTGTCAGCAAATCGCAATTTGGTCTGATCTAAATGCTTTCTGCACGTTTGGTCATTTAACAGTTTGATTATAAACACTCTATTCCCTTCCTTGGCCAAAACAGTGCCAGCAACCTACTTGGGACCATGACCGTAATTCAGGACAAATACAGGGTCGTTAACATCAATGTCACGTGAAACAGCCGTGGTACATGTTCTGCCAGTGTCACCGGGTTTCCACGTGATTATTAAGATCCGGTGGACAACCAGGCTCTCTTCATTAACAATTCTGCCGAGGGAGCCCCGTTGAGTGAGTGGGGTCACATCCGGTAACTGAGCAGAATGCGAGACAAGCGGGTCTGCAGGGAGCCGTCCGTCACACGTTTCATGCTCTGCTTGATTGTTTGGACTGCCCGCTCTGCTTGACCATTAAACACAGGCTTAAACGGAGCAGACCTGACATGCTTGATGCCATTATGGGGCATAAACTCGTTGAATTCCGAGCTGGTGAAACACGGTCCATTGTTGCTGACAAGGATGTTGGGCAAGCCATGGGTGGCGAACATGACCCGGAGGCTTTCAATGGCGGCTGTGGACGTGCTGGATGACATGATTACGCATTCAATCCATTTAGAGTAAGTGTCCACTACTACTAAAAATATCTTTCCTAGAAAGGGCCGGCACAATCTACGTGGATCTTGGACCATGGTTTGGAAGGCTATGATCACAGACTCAGTGGAGCCTCCCTTGGCGCATTGCTCAGTTGCGAGCAACTGTTGCACTGATGCATGCATGACTCCAAGTCCGAGTCAATGCTGGGCCACCAAACATGCGACCTGGCAATTGCCTTCATCATGACAATGCCTGGGTGGATATTGTGTAGGTCATGTATAAACGTTTCTGTTATGTATGAATAAAGACTCTGACTGGATACTGTGAGCTCAAAGTGAAGTGTGACCGTAGTCTTTTATTGCAGGTCACCAGAGTGCCTCTCCAGCCTGTGAGGCCTCCTTAAGTACCTGTGCTCCCAAAGGATTTTGGGATCCCTTAGGATTCCAGGGGGTGAGCCTTCTAGTGGCTATACAGGTTTACATATATAACAACACTCCCCCCTCTTCCCCCCCCCCCCCCCAAGTCAACAATGTGACTATTTACAAGGTGAGTCGATCTGGGGCCTTTCTTTCCCTGGTTGATCATCTCGGTGTGAATGCTGGTTTTGGTAAATTGTTTTTTGGGCCCTCGCTGGGCTGCTGTACAGCTGGCCTTGCTGGGCTGCCTGGTGTGGTGAGTCCTACTGGGCTGCTGGGGGTGATGGGTTCTGCTTCGTGGCCAATCACGGTGTCGGTTGCCACTGGTGTGTATGTTGGGGGGTCAAAGAAGGTAGGGTCCAAAGTGGGTTGCTCAGGATAGTCCATGAATCTGAGTTTGATTTGGTCCAAGTGCTTCCAGTGAATGAGTCCATTTGAAAGTTTGACCCGAAACACCCTGTTCCCCTCTTTGGCCACAATAATGCCGGGAAGCAATTTGGGACCTTGTCCATAGTTCAACACAAATACAGGATAATTGATTTCAATTTCGCATGACATATTTGCGCTATCATGATATGTACTTTGTTGAAGCCGCCTGCTCTCTACCTGTTCATGTAGATCAGGGTGAACTAACGAGAGCCTTGTCTTAAGTGCCCTTTTCATGAGCAGTTCAGCGGATGGAATCCCAGTGAGCGAGTGGGGTCTCCTGCGGTAGCTAAGCAGGACTCGGGATTGGCGAGTCTGCAGTGAGCCTTCAGTTACCCTCTTCAAGCCCTGCTTGATTGTTTGCACTGCTCTCTCTGCCTGACCATTGGATGCTGGTTTGAACGGTAACATTTTGATACCGATACGGGTCATGAACTCTTTGAACTCGGCACTGGTGAAACATGGCCCGTTGTCGCTCACAAGGACACCAGGCAGTCCGTGCGTGGCAAACATGGCCCGCAGGCTTTCAGTGGTGACAGTAGACGTGCTTGCCGACATTATCTCACATTCAATCCATTTGGAGTACACATCTAAAACCACAAGGAACATTTTAGCCAAAAACGGATCTGCAGTCGACATGGACCTTGGACCACGGTTTGGAGAGCCAAGACCATAAACTTAGTGGCGCCTTCCTGGGTGCATTGCTTAACTGCGAGCATGTGTTACATCTGTGCACGCAGGACTCTTAAGTCCGCATTGATACCGGGCCACCACACATGGGATCTGGCTATCGCTTTCATCATTACGATGCCTAAGTGAGTACTGTGGAGGTCATTGATGAAAGTGTCCCTGCCCTTCTTGGGGACCACTACCCGACTACCCCACAGAAGACAGTCTGCCTGTATAGCCATTTCATCTTTGCACCGCTAGTACGGCTTTATCTCTTCCTGCATTTCCACTGGGACACTGGACCAGCTCCCGTGAAGCACACAATTTTTTACTAAGGACAGTAAGGGGTCCTGGCTCGCCCAGGTTCTAATCTATCTGGCTGTGACGGGTGATTGCTCACTCGAATGCTTCCATAACCATGACTAAATCTGCGGGCTGTGCACTTTCCACCCCCGTGGTGGGCAATGGCAGCCTACTGAGAGCATCGGCACAGTTTTCTGTGCCTGGCCTGTGGCGGATGGCGTAGTTGTATGCGGACAACTTGAACGCCCATCTCTGGATGCGGGCCGAAGCATTCGTATTTATCCCCTTACTTTCGGAAAATAGGGATATTAATGGCTTATCCAATTCAAATTTGAGCCCAAACAGATATTGATGCATTTTCTTTACCCCATAAACACACGCTAACGCTTCTTTTTCAATCATGCTGTAGGCTCTCTTAGCCTTAGACAGACTTCTGGATGCATAAGCAACCGGTTGCAATTTCCCAGATTCATTAGCTTGTTGCAATACACACCTGAAGTTATACGATGACGCATCACATGCTAGTACCAAGTGCTTACATGGATCATACAACACAAGCAATTTTTTTGAGCATAACAATTTTCTAGCTTTTACAAAAGCATTTCCTTGGCTTTTGCTCCAAACCCATTCATCTCCTTTATACAGTAAGGCATGCAGGGGTTCTAACAGTGTGCTGAGACTTGGTAAGAAGTTACCAAAGTAGTTCAGGAGTCCTAGAAATGACCGCAGCTCCGTCACGTTCTGTGGCCTCAGTGCATTCTCGATTGCCTCCGTCTTCGAATCGGTGCGCCTGATGCCATCCGCAACGATTCTTCTCCCCAGGAACTCCACTTCAGGCGCCAGGAAAACGCACTTCGAGTGTTTTAACCTGAGCCCCACGCAGTTGAGTCGACTAAGAACCTCCTCCAGGTTCTGCAGATGCTCGACTGTGTCCTGACCTGTAACCATGATGTTGTCCTGGAAGACCACCGTGCGCGGTACCGACTTCAGTAAGCTTTCCTTGTTTCTCTGGCATATTGCCACGGCTGATAGAATTCCAAACGGGCATCTGTTACAAATGAAGAGACCTTTATGTGTGTTGATGCAGGTGAGGCCCTTCGATGATTCCTCCAGCTCCTGCGTCATGTAGGCCGAGGTCAGGTCCAGCTTCGTGAACGTCTTTCCTCCTGCCAGCATAGCAGAAAGGTCGTCAGCCTTTGGTAGTGGGTATTGATCCTGCAGGGAGAAACGATTGATAGTTACTTTGTAATCACCACAGATTCTGACGGTGCCGTCTCCCTTGAGGACTGGAACAATCGGACTGGCCCAGTCGTTGAATTCGATCAGTGAAATTATGCCCTCTCATTGCAGCCAGTCTAGCTCGATCTCTACCCTTTCTCTCATCATATATGGTACTGCTCTTGCCTTGTGATGGATGGGTCGCGCCTCTGGAATTAAGTGGATCTGCACTTTTGCTCCTTGGAACTTTCCGATGCCTGGTTTGAACAGCGAAGGGAACTTGTTTAAGACCTGGGCACACGCAGTGTCGTCAGAGGACGAGAGCGCTTGGACGTCGTCCCAGTTCCAGCATAACTTTGCCAGCCAGCTCCTGCCGAGCAGCGTGGGGTCATCGCCCGGTACCACCCAGAGTGGTAGTTTGTGCACTGCTCCATTATAGGAGATCTTTACAGTAGCACTGCCGATTACGGGAATCATTTCCTTTGTGTAAGTTCTCAGTTTCGTGCGAATGGCAGTCAAGACTGGCCTTGAGGCCTTGCTGCACCACAATTTTTTGGAAGTCTTTTTGCTCATAATGGACTGTCCAACTCCATTGACACCGGGAGGGCATTTAATTCAACCGTCAGCATTATCGGGGACACTTTGTGGTAAATGTGTGCACCCCATGTACCTCTGCCTCCTTGGTCTGAGGCTCTGGTTCGTCGTGATCTGCCGTGGATCTGTCCTCCTCTGCAACATGGTGGTTTGCAGGATTAACAGGGTTTGCAGCTCGCCCGCACATACTTTGGAGGTGCCCCATTGTTCCACAGCCCTTGCAAACGTACCCTTTGAAGCAGCATGAATGGAAACGATGATCACCCCCTCAGTGCCAACAAGGTGTTAATGGCCTTGAATTCATCACCCTTGATGGTGAACTCTGGGACATCTGTGGACGTGCAGCTGCAGGCATATGGGGCCTGCCCCGTACATTGCGATTTGAAAACAACATCACTTTGTTCACAGTACTTGTAGCAGCGCTCGTGTGCTAAGAGATTTGCTTAGTATTGTCACTGGTGGTAATGAACGCCTGGCCTATTGCTATGGCCTTAATCAAGGTTGGGGTCTCTACAGTCAAAAGTTTGCGAAGTATCACTTCATGGCCAATGCCAAGTACGAAAAAGTCTCTGAGCATGTGCTCCAAATGTCCTTCAAATTCCTGCAATGTCCTGCAAGGCATCTTAGCTCGGCGACATAACTCGCCACTTCCTGGCCTTCAGACCGTTTGTAGGTGTAGAACCGGTACCTCGCCATCAGAACTCTTGCCTTGGGGTTCAGATGCTCCTGGACCAGTGTGCACAAATCATCGTACAATTTCTCTGTGGGTTTTGCTGGAGCAAGCAAATTTTTCATGAGGCCATACATTGGTGCCCTGCAAATGGTGAGGAGAATCGCCCTTCGTTTGGTAGTGTTCGCTTCTCCTTCCAGCTTGTTGGCCATGAAGTATTGGTCGAGTCACTCCACGAAGGTTTCCCAATCATCTCTCTCCGAGAATTTCTCCAGGATGCCCACTGTTCTCTGCATCATTGTATTCGTCATCTGTATCTCGTTGCCAGTTGTTATATAGAGTCTGACTGGATACTGTGAGCTCAAAGTGACCTTAGTCTTTATTGCAGGTCTCCAGAATGCCTCTCCAGCCTGTGAGGCCTCCTTAAGTACCTGTGCTCCCAAGGGATTGTGGGATCCCTTGGGACTCCAGTGGATGAGCCCTCTGGTGGCTACACAAGGTAAATATAGGTTTACATATATAACCATTTCCCTGCCTTTTTTTGGCAAAACCACGCGATTACCCTATAAGAGACAATCCGACTGGGTGGACATTTCAACTTTGCGTCGGTGAAATGGCTTAATTTCATCTTGCATTTACCTGGGAAGGCCAACCAGTTCCCATTTAGGACCCAACTCTTTACTAGTGATAGCACAGGATCATGGTTGGTCCAGGTCCTGATCTGGCAAGCTGTGACAGGTGACCCCTCGCTCTCAAAAGCATCCATAACCAGCAGCAGGTCTGCGGGCTGTGCCATTTCAACCCTAGTGGTGGGGAATGGTAGCCGGCTGAGAGCATCGGCACAGTTTTCGTGTCTGGTCTGTGGCAGATAACATAGTCATAAGCGGATAATGTTAGTGCCCATATTTGGATGTGGGATGAAGCATTGGTGTTTATATCTTTGCTCTCTGAAAACAGCGAAATGAGTGGCTTGTGGTCAATTTCAAGCTCAAACCAAAATCCAAATAGGTATTGGTGCATTTTCTTAACCCCATATATACATGCTAACGCCTCTTTCTCGACCATACTATAGACTCTCTCAGCCTTAGACAGACTTCTGCAACCAGTTGGAGGTTGCCCGATACATTGGCTTACTGTAACACACAGCCGACCCTGTACAATGAGACGTCACAAGCTAGCACTAAACATTTACATGGGTCACCGTATACAAGTAACTTATTTGAACATAGCAGGTTCCTGGCCTTCTCAAAGGCTGTGTCCTGAGATTTGCCCCAGTCATCACCCTTACATAGCAATATGTGCAAAGGCTCTAACAATGTGCTCAATCCGGGTAGAAAGTTACCAAAATAGTTGAGGAGTCCCAGGAGCGAACGCAGCTCCGTCACATTCTGTGGTCTGGGTGCACTCTTGCTGGCCTCTGTCTTTGAGTCTGTGGGCCTGATGCCGTCTGCTGCAATCTTTCTCCCCAAAAATTCCACTCCTGGCACCAGGAAAAAACACTTGGAGCGCTTCAGACTGAATCCCACTCTGTCTAGGCGGCTTAGAACCTCTTCCAGGTTGTGTAGGTGTTCGATGGTGTCACGACTGGTGATCAACATGTCGTCTTGAAACATAACGGTGCGCGGAACAGATTTCAGCAAACCCTCCATGTTTCTCTGGAAAATGGCTGCAGCCGAGCGAATCCCGAAAGGGCACGTTTATATATAAACAGCCGTTTGTGTGTGTTGATGCACATCGGTTTTTTTGAAGATTCAGCCAGCTCCTTTGTCATGCAGGCGGAGGTTAGGTTCAACTTGGTGAACGACTTCCCCCCCGCCCCCCCGCCCCGCTAACGTTGCGAACAAGTCATCCGCCTTGGGCAGCGGGTACTGGTCCTGCAGTGAGACTCGGTTAATCATTACCTTGTAGTCTCCACAGATTCTGACTGTGCCATCGCTTTTCAACACTGGAACAATTGGATTGGCCCACTCGTTGAACTCAACTGGCATTATGATTCCTTTACGTTGGAGTCTGGCCAGCTCGATCTCGACTTTCTCCCTCATCAAGTACGGAACCGCCCAAGCCGTGTGATGGATGGACCGTGCATTGGGGCCTCGATGGATCTGTACCTTGGCGCCTGTGAAGTTGCCGATGCGTGGTTTGAATAGCGAGGGAAACTTGCTCAACGCTTGAGCACACGAGGTGTGATCTACTGAAGATAGTGCTTTGAAGTAATTCCAATTCCATCTAATCTTTTCTAGCCAGCTTCTGCCGAACAGCGTTGGGCCATTGCCTGGAACAATCCACAATAATAGGTCATGCACAGCTCCATCATATGATACCTTCACTGCCGCACTTCCAATGACTGGTATGAGCTCTTTGGTGTTGATACGCAGCTTTGCATTAATCGGGCTCAGTTTGGGCCTTATTGCCCCACAGTTTCTCAAAAGCCTTCTGGCTCATTATTGACTGACTCGCACTCGTGTCCAACTCTATGGATACTGGAACTCCATTTAATTTGACTTTCAGCATTATATGAGGGCTCTTGGTGGTGAAGGTATGTAACCCATACACTTCTTCCTCGGGTTGAGTTCCCTATGCTGTGTGATTCGCGCCGGATCGATCATCCTCTGCCACGTGGTATGTTGCAGCACGTTTGCACATTCATTGGAGATGCCCCATTGTTGCGCAGCCTTTGCACACGTAGTGCTTGAATCAACATTGATGGGCCCGATGATTACCCCCGCAGCGCCAACACGGTGCTAATGGATTCACATTCACCCCTGACGGCGGACTTTGAGTCATCACAGCCGCGGACGTATAGGCCCTGCCTATGCAGTTCAGCTTGCTAGCGACGTCATTTTATGCACGGTACTTGCCGGTGAGCTTCGATGTTGAGAAGATATCTGTTTGGTGTTATCGTCGGTGGCCATGCATGCCTGGGCGATCGCGATGGCCCTGCTCAGTTCTAGGGTTTCGGCAGCCAGCAGCTTTCGTAGAATGACCTCGTGGCTGATGCCCAGCACGAAAATGTCCCGCAGCATTTCCCCCAACGCAGCTCCAAAATTTCAAGGTTCCACGTGGCGTCTCAGGTCGGCAACATAATCCTGGCCCCCGGAGCGATGGTGTATGTAAAAACGATACCTGGCCATGAGGATACTCTCCTTCGGCTTGAGGTGGTCCCGAACCAGCGTGCATAGCTCTGTATATTCCTTCTCCATTGGTTTTGTCGGTGCGAGCAGATTCTTGATGAGGCCGTATATTTTAGGCCCACAGACGGTGAGGAGAACCGTCCTGCGCTTAACCGTGTTAATGTCTCCTTCCAGCTCATTGGCCACGAAGTACTGGTCGAGACGCTCGACGAAGGCTTCCCAATCATCACCCTCTACGAATCTCTCTAAAATTCCAATGGCAGCCATGGTTGTGTGAAGGTTCGTATTCTATTACTCGTCGGCAATTATTATGTATACAAGAACTCCACGAGGCTGAGTACTGTGAGCTAAACTTAGTATGACCGTAGTTTTCTTTATTACAACTCCAGAGTGCCTAAACAACATGGCAGCCAACCTTTTATACTGGCCCTGCATGTGTGTGCAGGTGACCATTAGGACTCCAACAGTCGCATCCTCTGGTGGCAAGTATTACATAGTTGCATATATAAAAGAGCTCTTCCTCTACAGTGCCATGGCAATATGCCAAATCTCCAGATCTATCTCTGTTGGCATGTTACCGTTGGGGAAAGATTGGGCTGGATTTGCTCATTTCAGGGTGATAAAGTTTGCTCCAGGAACAGTTTGCGCTTCAGTCAGCAAAATTCGGCAGCTGTGGGGCAGAGTGCTAAGGGCGGCATTACACCTCTCTCTTAGGGCGCTAGGCCAGCGGAGCATGCGAAAATCCAGAGCTAAACAGCCAGCCACGGAGTGCTCCAAGAGAGATCTGAGGAGAAAAAAAATCTGAAAAAACCCAGCAAAAACATTCCCAATAAATAACTGATGCCGCCACAACATAAATCGTAAAAAAAAATGTCATAAAAAAACAATCACACTTACCTGAGGTCGACATTACTTACCTCACTGCAGCCACTACAGGTCGGAATGCCCGCTTTCACAGGCAGTCCCAGCACGGCACTCTACAAAGCGCTATGAATCGGGTGAGAGCCAAAAATCGAACAGCTGTTGCAACTATTGGCATTGCACACTGGCTCACCTCTTCCGGGTGGTAATGCTCCGCGCCCTGCCGAAACCACCACCGAAAATCCCAGCGGGGCACTGGAGGCTGGCCGCCCACCTGGAAGAGCTAACCACTGCCATTGCCCCCCCCCCCCCCCTCCTGGGCAAAAACAGCCAGCAACAAGCCAAAAATCCAGCCCAATGGAAATATATTTTTGTATTTTAACAATCGTTTTATGTTAATGTTCTTAATTAATTAAAAATAGCCAATAATGGTGAACAATGATGCCACATTGCATTGTCCATTGTATGCTCTCCTCCAGTTGCTGACTTGCTTAATTATCCGAGATGCAAGTCTTATTCCAGTGGTTTGAAGCATCATCAATGATATGCAGAGGTCTCGCATGAGTACCTTTGTTCTCTGTTGGAAAGATTTTGAAGAATACAAAAGCAAAATACTGCGGATGCTGGAATCTGGAATAAAAACAGAAAATGCTGGAAATCTCAGCGGGTCAGGCAGCATCTGTGGAGAGAAACAGAGTTAACGTGATCCGAAACATTAACTCTGCTTTCTCCCCACAGATGTTGCCTGACCTGCTGAGATTTCCAGCATTTTCAGATTTTGAAGAATGTTCTCTAAAACCTTGGGGATAATTATAATCAACTCCTGCCAGTGGGAGACTGATGGGATCAGATCAATGGAAAGTAAAATAAGGTAGGGTGTAAAACAGGTGAACAATCCCATCCCAGCAGTCTCCTGCTGAGTGGGTAGGATTAAAATTACCACCTTTCTCTTTACCTCCAGATTTTCTCTACTTTTACCAGAAGCCAATGTTCCCCCTAAAACACCAATCAGGAGGTCCCGCACAGGCTGCTCACCAGCTGCTGCGCTGGAAGATACCGCCCATACGCGGCCGCTCAGCAAATTTAAAGGGACCACGCACTTGGACCGCAAATTAGAGGGAACATTGCTAACAGGAATTCTTCATTTTCTTATGAGTGATTCTAGACAGTGAATGTTAGCAGGCTCTTTCACCAATGCTGAGCCCAACATTCACAAACACACATTTTCAAGTGTAGGTTACTAGATCGGAAGCCCAAACCCCGGCTGATAATTTTGTTTTTAGTTACAATCCTGGGACCCTTAGACATTGTGTAGCACACCTACTACTGCTCCAGTTGATAAGATCAAACCTGGACTTTTCTTGGTTTTTATAGCTCAGTCATCATCATAGGCAGTCCCTCGGAATTGAGGAAGACTTGCTTCCACTCTTAAAATGAGTCCTTTGGTGGCTGAGCAGTCCAATACGCGAGCCACAATCCCTGTCACAGGTGGGACAGATCGTCGTTGAGGGAAAGGGTGGGTGGGACTGGTTTGCCGCATGCTCTTTCCGCTGCCTGCACTTGATTTCTGCATGCTCTCAGCGATGAGACTCGAGGTGCTCAGCGCCCTCCCGTATGTACTTCCTCCACTTAGGATGATCTTTGGCCAGGGACTCCCAGGTGTCAGTGGGAATTTTGCACTTTTTCAGGGCAACTTTAAGGGTGTCTCTGTAATGTTTCCTCTGCCCACCATTGGCTCGTTTGCTGTGAAGGAGTTCCGAGTTGAGCGCTTGCTTTGGGAGTCTCGTGTCTGGCATGCGAACTATGTGGCCTGCCCAGCAGAGCTGATCAAGTGTGGTCAGTGCTTCAATGCTGGGGATGTTGACCTGGTCGAGGACACTAACGTTGTTGCGTCTATTCTCCCAGGGGATTTGTAGGATCTTGCGGAGACATCGTTGGTGGTATTTCTCCAGCGACTTGAGGTGTCTACTGTACATGGTCCATGTCTCTGAGCCATATAGGAGGGCGGGTATTACTACAGCCTTGTAGACCATGAGCTTTGTGGCAGTTTTGAGGGCCTGATCTTCAAACACTCTTTTCCTCAATAACACACCAGATGATGCACGTCACCACCGAACAATTGGTGGAGACCTCAGAATCTTTACTATATGGGGAAGGGAGAGACAATTGGATTGCTAGGAATATTTCCTGCATTTCTAGATTGATGTGGTCACAAATGAAGTCGAGGTGGCAAACTGGTGAACCTGTTTGGCATTTTATGGCCATTTTTTGACAGAAAGAAAGTGAAAAATAGAATTATTTTTAATGTTAGGTATTTAAGTAATATGTATTCTGACAAATTTGAAAAAAGGCCTCCAGATGAAAGGCGGTTAATATACTAAATCCTATTGACTAAACATTTCATTAGCTTGTCCACATAATTTAAAAAAAACACTCACACCCAGACTATTTTAGATATGCTCAGTAAGTCAGAATTCTGGAGGAACAATTAGAAAACATCTTGTATAAGTCAAGTTAGATGACCCGCTGATACAGGGAAGTATGGCATGTTCTTTGTTTTGTATTATTACAAAAGATGGGTTATGCTTTTTGAATTAGGTGAGTCCAATCATGACTGCCGCTCTGTTCAACTTACTGTGTTTACAGTGAAATAAATCAACCTATTAATTCATGTCAGGCCTCATCTATTGCTCGTTCTGCCTTCAGAGAGATTGAAGAAGCATTTCTGTGAAAGACATAACTATCCACTCCAGGTCACAAGATGATATTATTATGTCCCTGAGTTGTGCTACTGCGCTGTGTGAGTCAACTCCCATAAGATTATTAGGCCGGATTTTCGGCAGGTTTGCAACCGGGTTTTCGCTGCGATTTGACCCTCCACGGCGAAAATCCGGTCGCAAAACCCGGGCGGGATCCTCGGGTACCTGTTTGCGGCAGCGCTTCCAAGTACCACCGGGGAGAGGTGCGCCGATGTGCAACAATGCAGATTGCAGCGCTCCTGGCCCCGGACTAAAATTGCCGAAACTCGTGTTTTGCGCCGCGATGCTTGTGCAACACCTCCCTTATCGAGATGTAAAGGCCAAAAGTTTGGCCTAAAAACGATAGCGCAGCGAGAACGGTAAGTTTCACATATCACTACCGTTTTCACTGAAAAAGCCCGAAAGCCGAAAATCCGGCTCCTTAAGATGCTCACTTATTACAAAAAGTTATCTAAGACTTCCAATCGGCATTTACACAAGAAAAGCTGGGGGGAGGCTGAATTCATACATACATGAAATTAAGTTGTCTGTCTGGGACCCACATTTTCCGGGGAGGGTTGACTGGGGGCGTGTTAGCTGCTCTGCTTGGCAGATCAAATGGGAAATCTGCTGGATAAGGAGAGAATCAAAGTACAAACCTGACTTCCTGGCTAGCTAGGAGCAAATGACAGAAACACATGTTCTGGAGTCAGTCCCAGAAGATCTGCTGAATCAGAAATTTAGCTAGGGGCCAAGGCCTTTTTCTTCAATATGCAGCTGGTCAGATTCAGAGAAAGGGCTGACTGGAAAATGTGAATATTTCACTTGCAATGGGGTTAGTGTGGTATGTTATTTTATTTGCTATTCTATGATGAGTTTTACTGAAATTAAGTTAAAGTGAATGAGACTTATTATAAATGTTACTCTGTGCATTCATTTAATATTTGCAAAATAAACCAGTTTGATGATTTACATTTGACTTTGTCTCATTAAATTGCTGATCAGTTTGCCTTTTGGAGAATTGGAGAAGCGCATGTGGAGGCACATGTGAGATTATGGTAACCAGTTTATATAACAAGGGGTTTTCATTGTTATAATCCCAGGTCACACTATTATATGACTGGATATTGGACAATAAACAAAATCCTCTGACTGTGAGGGATGTGGGATCCACATACAGAAGAGAATGGTGATGCTGAACTGGAGATAATATTTAGAACAGACCTGAAATTTATATTAGCTTATCTCAAAGCAATTATGGACCATAAAGTGGAACTAGGAAAAAACAAAATGCTTGAAAGGTTTTTCCACATGAAATCTTTTCATGTTGATAGTCATTCAGTTTGCAGATGCTTTCCCTTGGTGTACAATCTATACAGCACCAGCAGCAGCGGCAGCTATTTTGGTCTCTTGTCTTGGATCAGAAGTCTTGTATCACACTATTCCTCAGTTTAAGTATGCCTACGATATATTCAGATTGCCAAGAAATTTGCTTTTAACGCAAGTTATTCTGGTAAATGATTTTCCTTTGCACAATTAATAACTGATCCCAGAACTCATAGGAGAGATTTATTTTGAATACAAGAAACAAATAAAGTCCAGTCGAATTAACATTTAAAAGCTACAGAAAACCCATTAGTTATTAACAAGATATCTCACTCCAACAATCAAAGCTTTCCAATCATTCAGAGTCTGTTCATTGGAAATTATGAAAAAAATCTTGGGAACTTAATGCATTTAAATTATATATAGAGAAAACTTGCTTCTGCCCTGATGGGTCATAAGTAGAATAATGTGAGGAATTTATTTTCTCGAGTAACATTTCCCTGTAATACCCACCTTCTGTCATGTTTTTATCAATAGCCAGCTGGGTAATCCATTGTGCATGTTGGACTTCACAGTCTCTGCAAATGTCTTATTCTCGATTACTTGCCCCCTTTCAGACATATTTTAGTGCAGAGATGTGCTGTGGCATAAATAGCCTCTCTTTATGTTAGGATACTGGAATGGGGAAAGAGCAGGACTGGGAAGAGCTTACTATCTTTTATTATTTTACCTGTGTATTACCATATATACAATGCATTCTCTTATAATGGATTAGAACACTCAAGTTATTATGGAAAGAAAAGAAGTACAGTACATGCATTTCCATAATGCTTTATCACTTTGTTAAAACTGTCAAAGTTATTCACACAATAATTACTTTCTGCAGTTCACTGATTTATTATCAGAGGATCGTGGCAATTTCAGCATAGAAGGAGCTCATTTGGCCCGAGCTAATGGTAGCTCAAGTTATTTGCTCCAATCACATATTTCCCTGTTGCTTCCCTGCATTCTTTAATATTTCTTCTCTTCAAAAGCTTGCCTAATACCTTCTTGGGTGTCGGTCTTATCTCAGTTGGTAGCACTCTCACCTCTGAGTCAAATGGCCGTGGGTTCCAGTCCTACTCCAGAGACTTAACCACACAAGCTAGGCTGACACTTCAGAGCAGTACTGATGGAATGTTGCCAGGGACAGATTAAAGGTGCCTCGGGCCCCGGGCGATATGCCGGCCATGGGCCCCCTGTTCCCATTCACATCCTGCAGTAAATTACATTAGTGAGCTAAGTCACAGGGCACTATACTGAGTATAGGTCATGGTCAGGTCAGGTCTACATCTCAGGTTATGTTCTCATTGATACTATGACGACACTTATTTAATATTTTATTATATTTCCAAACAATCAAACCGATATCTTGAAACCCTGTATAAACAGTAAACAACAATGCTTTAATTTTTAAAAATCCTTACATTTTGAAACTAAATTGACAATGACAACAATTTAGAACAAGACAGCACAATTTGTTTGGAAGACCATCATTTGTCATTTGCATTCCATTTTCTCCACAGAGGCAGTTACAAGTATAACATTACATTGGTCTTTTTCTAGATTTTTGTCGGCTAAACTTGTCAATGATTTTGATGAAGTCAAGTCCTCTCAGTACTTTGCTCTCGATACTCATGATTGAAAGACTATTAAGTCGATCTTGTTCCATTCGGTTTCTGACCTCATCCTTGATGTGTTTTAGTTTCGTGAAGGACCGCTCACCACTGCAATTTTGATACCATCATCGGCTGATATATCCGAAGAGCTATTTCAATGTTAGAAAAGGTTTGGGTGAGGGTGCATGTATGGAGGAATTGCTACATTCTCAGCTCTGCTGACTTAGTTTGTTTGACACAAATTGAGGTTTGAAGCTCTATTGAGGATGCCACGAAGCTAGAAAACTGGATGAATTCATTTTCAACCCTAGGTTCCAGATCTTTGGGATAGGAGCGGGCAAGATTTGCTGCAGCTTGGTTGATCTCATGAGTCGAGAGAGCGGCTAGCTTGGACAGGAATCCAAACTTACAGTTGATTTCCTTGTCTGCTTCAAGACAGTATTTCAAAGTACTGATTAGTCGATCAATGATGACAAGCAACACTTCAGTTTTGAATTTCTCCTTGGGTGACAACACGGTGTTTTCAGCATCTCCATCGTCATAGCGACGGTTGCGTACCCAGACGCGCCTCTGAGCTGAATTGTACTCGTGGCCACACAGTTTAATCCCTAGGTCTTCGAAGTCTTCAAACTATGTCCGCTGGGTCTTGACAAAATCGACAAGGGACTCGAGTAAGGACACCATGACATTCAGATTCAAGCCGGTCTCTTGACGCAAGAGATTGGTCAGGTGAAAATGCTTTAAGACTGTGTTCTAAATAACAATGAGAATAGCTGAATTCAGTTTGCTAGTTTGTTAAGCATCGACTGAGCTTCATTTCGGCATTCAACTTTCTGTTCCACATTAGTTGCCAGGGATTCCACTTCGCATCTGGGAGTGTAACCTTTGAACAGGGCTGACACTGCTTCATACCTTGCTGACCATCGAGTAGCAGAAAGCTGTTTGACGAGAGACAGCCCTAAAGGCTTTAATTTTTTATAAAGCAGTCACCAGCGATATGTCGATGCAGAGAGAAAAGTGTACAACTTTTGTACAATGTCAAAAAATCTGACGATCACTGGGCTGCATTTGGCACTGTTTATCCCCATAAGGTTGAGTGAGTGCGCTGCGCATGGTATAAACATCACATATGGGCATTGCTCTTTGATGATAGTTTGTACCAATATATTTCCCACTTATATTTGAAGCATTATCAGAAGATTGTCCGCAATAATTTTGTATGCAGATCCCATTCTCATTCTGAAAGGCCAGTATTATTTCTGCTATTTCTTGTTCAGTATGACCGATTATCGGCAGGAACTTTAGGAACCTTTGCTCAATACCGGTCGGTAGAACATAGCAGATGACAAAAACCTTAATAGATAATTCTACAAACATTAGTTTTGGATTAATGTAATTTCAGTACAATAAGCTGGGCCAGAAGTGTTGGCTGGCGCCGCCCTGCCAGACGCTGCAGGCGTCTAGAGTCTATTTACATCAAGTCGAGAATAACATGCGCCTGAGCCCTGACGGCTTCGCCCCGCTCTTGCTACGTCACTTATGTCAAAACTGTTTACCCTTACCCTTAATCCGATCCTGTATGGGCCCAATCTAGGCTTGAGACCCAGGCGACCGACCCATCCACCCGCACCCCACCTCCGCCCCCCCCCCCAATCCGTCCCTGAGAGCTGCATTACCTCTTCTGTCCTCATGTTGTGTTTCACTGTGCTGCTATCCCTTATTGTACTTCCATCTTCTAAAAAAAACCCCAGCTAAAAACAATGAGGAATAAATTCACCATTAAAATGAAAGAGGCAATGCTTTGCAATCCAGGATAGCAAAGAAACTACAAAATACTTAACATATTATTACACAAAATTTATAAATGTAGCAGTTTATATTTGAAATAAAATCGGATACAAATGTAAATGGCATTCTGCCTCATTACAGAAAATATTAATTTTTATATTGCATTCTTTGCAGACTCAAAGCATCATTTACATGCTGTTATCCAAGTCATTGCTGACTTACTATTTTTCAATGGGGAAAAAGGAGGACTGGGAAGAGCTTACTATCTTTTATTATACACTAGCCTATATAGAATGGGTTCACTGATAATGGATTAGAACACTTAAGTTATTATGTAAAGAAAAGAGTACAGTATTCTGATATGCTTTCTATTTTAATATTACATTTTGTAAGCCCAGGTGTAAATACTGGGTAACAGATAGAACACCTGCAGATATACAGGTGCAGCAAACTGCAATGTATTGATGTGCTCAAGGGCCAACACAAAGTGGTCTGAAGGTTGATAGGAAGACTGTCCTGGACCAAAGCCATTCTGCAATAGATCAGCTGGCAAGCAATTGTTTCAACTATAACTCTGTCACCTATCCAACCCTTTGAGCTTCCTGTAAGCATAAGGACTAACCTATCTGTTTTATTATAACTATACTAACCTTTCAGTCCTCCAACCATGAGTATCATTGTTTTATCTTTAAAAATCTATCCTCCAGCTATGTCCACAACCAGCTATCCTTCTATTAAGACTATTTTGTAATGTTATATAATCTTTTAAAATTAAATGGAATTGTAAATTTTCAGACAAAGATGGTGTGAACAGATAAATTCAGGTTTCAGGAACAACAGGCCAGCTGGCAATTAATTAATTAAATTAACTATATAAATAAATGCAGGGCCAGCAGGCCAGGTGCAATTAATATATGAATAAATCTGACCGAAATAAATGCTATTGGACTTTGTGAGAGTGGACCAGAATGGATCTAAGCTTTGGGGTCAGCAAGCGATTAACTTCAGTAATAAATGTAGTCCTTGATAAATTTTACCTGTTTACAGATGGAACGGGAGAAGATGGAATAGGGCTTTGGGGCAGGGGGCCAGCCAGCAGTGAACTATTATCAATAAATATGGGAGTACCAATATATACATAAATGAATATGCCTTCATGACATGGATTCAGGTTTCGGAAGGGGAGCCACCAATTTCAATTTAAACAAATAAATCTGCTCTCAATACATGGACTCAGGATTTGGGAGCAATAGATCACCTTGGAATTTAATAAATAATTGGGACCTTAACAAATGCAGTGGAGTTTTTTTTTTGAAATGGGAGCAGCTGCTAATTCATTAAATAAATACATTGGCCCTAAATAAATGCAATTGGATCTCAGTGGCGCCAGCCCAGGCATGGATTAAGAAATTGAATACATTTGTCATGATTGCATCCTTTGGGGAGAAAACACGCTAGCTGGTAATTAATTCATTAAATGTGCCCTGAATAGATGGAATTGATGAGAGTGGGCCAACTGCAAATTAATCACTGAAAAGATAATAACTTGAGGACAACAGGGCATTCAGCAATTAATTAATGAATCACCTCACTTCTCACCTTCACCACCAAACTATATCAACTTCCTGAGAAACACTATTTCATCAGAATTCCTATCAGCAACACAATAGGAGACACACTATTTACACTTTAACAGGTAAATTATCCAAGGCATTGCCCACAGTCAGTTGATTAATGTAAGTTAGTTTTATATACAAGATGGTACCAGAAAGGATTTTAGGAACTTTCCCCACAATGCCACCTACTCATCAGAGCCTACATTGTTACAGATAACTATTTACATAGAAACATAGAAAATAGATGCAGGAGTAGCCATTCGACCCTTCGAGCCTGCACCACCATTCAATATGATCATGGCTGATCATACAACTTCAGTACCCCATTCCTCCATACCTCTTGATCCCTTTGCCCGTAAGGGTCACATCTAACTCCCTTTTGAATATATCTAACGAACTGGCCTGAACAACTTTCTATGGTAGAGAATTCTACAGGTTCACAATTCTCTGAGTGAAAAAGTTTCTCCTCATCTCGGTCCTTAATGGCTTACCCCTTATCCTTAGACTGTGACCCCTGGTTCTGGACTTCCCCAACATCGGGAACATTCTTCCTGCATCTAACCTATCCAATCCCGTCAGAATTGTATATGTTTCTATGAGATCTCCTCTCATTCTTGTAAATTCCAGTGACTGTAAGCCTAGTCGATCCAGTCTTTCTTCATATGTCAGTCCTGCCATCCCGGGAATCAGTCTGGTGAACCTTCGCTCTCTCAATAGTAAAAATGTCCTTCCTCAGATTAGGAGATCAAAACTGAACACAATATTCAAGGTGTGACCTCACCAAGGCCCTGTGCAACTGCAGTAAGATCTCCCTGCTCCTATACTCAAATCATCTCGCTATGAAGGCCAGCATGCCATTTGCTTTCTTCACCACCTGCTGTACCTGCATGCCAACTTTCAATGAGTGATGTACCTTGACATCCAGGTCTCATTGCACCTCCCCTTTTCCTAATCTGTCACCATTCAGATAATATTCTGCCTTCCTGTTTTTGCCAACAAAGTGGACAACCTCACATTTATCTACATTATACTGCATCTTCCATGCATTTGCCCACTCACCTAATCTGTCCAAGTCACCCTGCAGCCTCATAGCATCATCCTCACAGCTCACACTGCCACCCAGCTTAGTGTCATCTGCAAATTTGGAGATATTACATTCAATTCCTTTGTCTAAATCATTAATGTATATTGTAAATAGCTGGGGTCCCAGCACTGAACCTTGCGGTACCCCACTAGTCACTGCCTGCCATTCTGAAAAGGACCCGTTTATTCCTACTCTTTGCTTCCTGTCTGCCAACTAGTTCTCTATCCACATCAATACATTACCCCCAATACCATGTGCTTTAATTTTGCACACTAATCTCTTGTGTTGGACCTTGTCAACAGCCTTTTGAAAATCCAAATACACCACATCCACTTGTCCACTCTACTAGTTACATCCTCAAAAAATTCTAGAAAATTTGTCAAGCATGATTTCCCTTTCATAAATTCATGCTGACTTGGACCGATCCTGTCACTGCGTTCCAAGTGCATCTTTCATAATTGATTCCAACATTTTCCCTACTACTGATGTCAGGCTAACCGGCCTATAATTCCCTGTTTTCTCTCTCCTTCCTTTTTAAAAAAAGTGGGGTTACATTAGCTACCCTCCAATCCATAGGAACTGATCCAGACTCTATAGAATGTTGGAAAATGACTACCAATGCATTCACTTTTTCTAGGGCTACTTCCTTAAGTACTCTGGAATGCAGACTATCAGGCCCTGGGGATTTATTAGCTTTCAATCCCATCAATTTCCCTAACACAATTTCCTGACTAATAAGTTCCTCCTTTTCGCTAGACCCTCGGTCCCCTATTATTTTCAGGAGGTTATCCGTGTCTTCCTTCGTGAAGACAGAACCAAAGTATTTGTTCAATTGGTCTGCCATTTCATTGTTGCCCATTATGAATTCACCTGATTCTGACTGCAAGGGACCTACATTTGTCTTCATTAATCTTTTTCTCTTCACATATCTATAGAAGCTTTTGCAGTCAGTTTTTGTGTTCCCTCCAAGCTTACTCTCGTACTCTATTTTCCCCCTCCTAATTAAACCCTTAGTCCTCCTCTGCTGGATTCTAAATTTCTCCCAGTCCTCAGGTTTTCTGCTTTTTCCGGCCAATTTATATAGAAATATAGAAACATAGAAAATAGGTGCAGGAGTAGGCCATTCGGCCCTTCTAGCCTACACCGCCATTCAATGAGTTCATGGCTGAACATGCAACTTCAGTACCCCATTCCTGCTTTCTCACCATACCCCTTGATCCCCCCTAGTAGTAAGGACTTCATCTAACTCCTTTTTGAATATATTTAGTGAATTGGCCTCAACAACTTTCTGTGGTAGAGAATTCCACAGGTTCACCACTGGGTGAAGAAATTCCTCCTCATCTCGGTCCTAAATGGCTTACCCCTTATCCTCAGACTGTGTCCCCTGGTTCTGGACTTCCCCAACATTGGGAACATTCTTCCTGCATCTAACCTGTCTAACCCCGTCAGAATTTTAAACGTTTCTATGAGGTCCCCTCTCATTCTTCTGAACTCCAGTGAATAGAAGCCCAGTTGATCCAGTCTTTCTTGATAGGTCAGTCCCGCCATCCCGGGAATCAGTCTGGTGAACCTTCGCTGCACTCCCTCAATAGCAAGAATGTCCTTCCTCAAGTTAGGAGACCAAAACTGTACACAATACTCCAGGTGTGGCCTCACCAAGGCCCTGTACAACTGTAGCAACACCTCCCTGCCCCTGTACTCAAATCCCCTCGCTATGAAGGCCAACATGCCATTTGCTTTCTTAACCGCCTGCTGTACCTGCATGCCAACCTTCAATGACTGATGTACCATGACACCCAGGTCTCGTTGCACCTCCCCTTTTCCTAATCTGTCACCATTCAGATAATAGTCTGTCTCTCTGTTTTTACCACCAAAGTGGATAACCTCACATTTATCCACATTATACTTCATCTGCCATGCATTTGCCCACTCACCTAACCTATCCAAGTCGCTCTGCAGCCTCATAGCATCCTCCTCGCAGCTCACACTGCCACCCAACTTAGTGTCATCCGCAAATTTGGAGATACTACATTTAATCCCCTCGTCTAAATCATTAATATACAGTGTAAACAGCTGGGGCCCCAGCACAGAACCTTGCGGTATCCCACTAGTCACTGCCTGCCATTCTGAAAAGTCCCCATTTACTCCTACTCTTTGCTTCTTGTCTGACAACCAGTTCTCAATCCATGTCAGCACACTACCCCCAATCCCATGTGCTTTAACTTTGCACATTAATCTCTTGTGTGGGACCTTGTCGAAAGCCTTCTGAAAGTCCAAATATACCACATCAACTGGTTCTCCCTTGTCCACTCTACTGGAAACATCCTCAAAAAATTCCAGAAGATTTGTCAAGCATGATTTCCCTTTCACAAATCCATGCTGACTTGGACCTATCATATCACCTCTTTCCAAATGAGCTGCTATGACATCCTTAATAATTGATTCCATCATTTTACCCACTACCGATGTCAGGCTGACCGGTCTATAATTCCCTGTTATCTCTCTCCCTCCTTTTTTAAAAAGTGGGGTTACATTGGCTACCCTCCACTCCATAGGAACTGATCCAGAGTCAATGGAATGTTGGAAAATGACTGTCAATGCATCCACTATTTTCAAGGCCACCTCCTTAAGTACTCTGGGATGCAGTCCATCAGGCCCTGGGGATTTATCGGCCTTCAATCCCATCAATTTCCTCAACACAATTTCCCGACTAATAAGGATTTCCCTCAGTTCCTCCTCCTTACTAGACCCTCCAACCCCTTTTATATCCGGAAGGTTGTTTGTGTCCTCCTCAGTGAATACCGAACCAAAGTACTTGTTCAATTGGTCCGCCATTTCTTTGTTCCCCGTTATGACTTCCCCTGATTCTGACTGCAGGGGACCTACGTTTGTCTTTACTAACCTTTTTCTCTTTACATATCTATAGAAAGTTTTGCAATCCGTCTTAATGTTCCCTGCAAGCTTCTTCTCGTACTCCATTTTCCCTGCCCTAATCAAACCCTTTGTCCTCCTCTGCTGAGTTCTAAATTTCTCCCAGTCCCCGGGTTCGCTGCTATTTCTGGCCAATTTGTATGCCACTTCCTTGGCTTTAATACTATCCCGGATTTCCCTTGATAGCCACGGTTGAGCCACCTTCCCTTTTTTATTTTTACGCCAGACAGGAATGTACAATTGTTGTAGTTCATCCATGCGGTCTCTAAATGTCTGCCATTGCCCATCCACAGTCAACCCCTTCAGTATCATTCGCCAATCTATCCTAGCCAATTCACGCCTCATACCTTCAAAGTCACCCTTCTTTAAGTTCTGGACCATGGTCTTTGAATTAACTGTTTCATTCTCCATCCTAATTCAGAATTCCACCATATTATGGTCACTCTTCCCCAAGGGGTCTCGCACAACGAGATTGCTAATTAATCCTCTCTCATTACACAACACCCAGTCTGAGATGGCCTCCCCCCTAGTTGGTTCCTCGACATATTGGTCTAAAAAACCATCCCTTATGCACTCCAGGAAATCCTCCTCCACCATATTGCTTCCAGTTTGGTTAACCCAATCTATGTGCATATTAAAGTCACCCATTATAACTGCTGCACCTTTATTGCATGCACCCCTAATTTCATGTTTGATGCCCTCCCCAACATCACTACTACTGTTTGGAGGTCTGTACACAACTCCCACTAACGTTTTTTGCCCTTTGGTATTCTGCAGCTCTACCCATATAGATTCCACATCATCCAAGCTAATGTCCTTCCGAACTATTGCCTTAATTTCCTCCTTAACCAGCAATGCTACCCCACCTCCTTTTCCTTTTATTCTATCTTTCCTGAATGTTGAATACCCCTGGATGTTGAGTTTCCAGCCCTGATCATCCTGGAGCCACGTCTCCGTAGTCCCAATCACATCATATTTGTTAACATCTATTTGCACAGTTAATTCATCCACCTTATTGCGGATACTCCTTGCATTAAGACACAAAGCCTTCAGGCTTGTTTTTTTAACACCCTTTGTCCTTTTAGAATTTTGCTGTACAGTGGCCCTTTTTGTTCTTTGCCTTGGGTTTCTCTGCCCTCCACTTTTCCTCATCTCCTTTCTGTCTTTTGCTTTTGCCTCCTTTTTGTTTCCCTCTGTCTCCCTGCATTGGTTCCCATCCCCCTGCCATATTAGTTTAAATCCTCCCCAACAGCACTCGCAAACACTCCCCCTAGGACATTGGTTCCGGTCCTGCCCAGGTGCAGACCGTCTGGTTTGTACTGGTCCCACCTCCCCCAGAACCGGTTCCAATGCCCCAGGAATTTGAATCCCTCCCTGCTGCACCACTGCTCAAGCCACGTATTCATCTGTGCTATCCTGCGATTCCTACTCTGACTATCACGTGGCACTGGTAGCAATCCCGAGATTATTACTTTTGAGGTCCTACTTTTTAATTTAGCTCCTAGCTCCTTAAATTTGTTTCGTAGGACCTCATCCCTTTTTTTTACCTATGTCGTTGGTACCAATGTGCACCACGACAACTGGCTGATCTCCCTCCCTTTTTAGAATGTCCTGCACCCGCTCCGAGACATCCTTGACCCTTGCACGAAGGAGGCATACCATCCTGGAGTCTCGGTTGCGGCCGCAGAAACGCCTATCTATTCCTTTACAATTGAATCCCCTATCACTACCGCTCTCCCACTCTTTTTCTTGCCCTCCTGTGCAACAGAGCCAGCCACAGTGCCATGAACTTGGCTGCTGCTGCCCTCCCCTGATGAGTCATCCCCCCCAACAGTACCCAAAGCAGTGTATCTGTTTTGCAGGGGGATGACCACAGGGGACTCCTGCACTACCTTCCTTGCACTACTCTTCCTGCTGGTCTTCCATTCCCTAGCTGGCTGTGGACCCTTCTCCTGCGGTAAGACCAACTCGCTACATGTGATACTCATGTCATTCTCAGCATTCTCCAGAGTGAATCCACCCTCAGCTCCAACTCCGCAACGCGGACCATCAGGAGCTTGAGGTGGATACACTTCCTGCAGATATAGTCGTCAGGGACACTGGTGTCGTCCCTGAGTTCCCACATGGTACAGGAGGAGCATAACACCCGACCGAGCTCTCCTGCCATGACTTAACCCTTAGATACACTTAAATTGGCAACAACAATGTTAAAAGTTACTCACTGTTATAGAAGAGAAAAAAGAAAAGAGAAAAACTACTCACCAATCACCAGCCAATCACTTACCCTCTTGGCTGTGACGTCACCTTTTGATTTCTTTCTACTTCTTTTTTGCCTTCTCTCCCCACTGCAGCTGCACAAGTACGCCTCTCGCTGCCGCTGGGCCTTTATAGGCCTCACCAACCACGCACTCCCGCCTCTCAGACTGCCGCCGCCTCTCGCTGCCGCTGGGCCTTTATAGGCCTCACCAACCACGCACTCCCGCCTCTCGGACTGCCACCGCCTCTCGCTGCCGCTGGGCCTTTATAGGCCTCACCAACCACGCACTCCCGCCTCTCGGACTGCTGCCGCCTCTCGCTGCCGCTGGGCCTTTATATGCCTCTTTGATTTAACAATATCCCTAATTTCCCTTGTTAGCCATGGTTGAGCCACCTTCCTCTTTTTATTTTTACGCCAGACAGGGATGTACAATTGTTGTAGTTCATCCATGTGATCTTTAAATGTCTGCCATTGCCGATCCACTTTAAGTATCATTCCCTTTAAGTCTCATTCGCCAGTCTATCCTAGCCAATTCACGTCTCATACCATCGAAGTTACCTTTCTTTAAATTCAGGAACCCTAGTCTCTGAATTAACTCTGTCACTCTCCGTCTTAATGAAGAATTCTACCATATTATGGTCACTCTTCGCCAAAGGGGCCTCGCACGACCATTGCACAAGATCCAGTCTAGGATGGCCTGCTCTCTAGTTGATTCCTCAACATATTGGTCTAGAAAACCATCCCTTATGCACTCCAGGAAATCCCCCTCCACAGCACTACTGCCAGTTTGATTAGCCCAATCTATATGTAGATTAAAGTCACCCATGATAACTGCTGTACCCTTATTGCACGCGTCCCTAATTTCCTGTTTATATCATCCCCAACCTCCCTACTACTGTTTGGTGATCTGTACACAACTCCCACTAACGTTTTCTGCCCTTTGGTGTTTCTCAGCTCTACCCATATAGATTCCACTTCATCCATGCTAATGTCCTTCCTTACTGTTGCGTTAATCTCCTCTTTAACCAGTAATGCTACCCCATCTCCTTTTCCTTCCTGTCTATCCTTCCTGAATATTGAATACCTCTGGATGTTGAGTTCCCAGCCTTGGTTACCCTGGAGCCATATCTCCGTAATTCCAATTACATTATATCTGTTAACAGCTATCTGCGCAGTTAATTCATCCACCTTATTATGAATGCTCCTCACATTGAGACTCAGAGTCTTCAGGCTTGTTTTTATAACACTCTTTGTCCTTTTAGAATTATGTTGTAATGTGACCCTTTTTGATTTTTGCCCTTGATTTCTCTGCCCTCCACTCTTGTTTTTCTGCTTCCTACCTTTTGCTTCTGCCCCCTTTTTACTTACCTCTACCTCCCTGTGTAGATTCCCATCCCCCTGCCATATTAGTTTAAACCCTCCCCAACAGCACTAGCAAACACTCTGCCTAGGACATCGGTTCCAGTCCTGCCCAGATGCAGACCATGCAGTTTGTATTGGTCCCATCTCCCCCAGAACCGGTTCCAATGTCCCAGGAATTTGAATCCCTCCCCCTTGCACCATTCCTCAAGCTACGTATTTAACTGAACAATCCTGCTATTCCTACTCTGACTAGCACGTGGCACTGGTAGCAATCTTGAGATTACTACCTTTGGGTGCTACTTTTTAATTTAACTCCAAGCTCCCTAAATTCAGCTTGTAGGACCTCATCCCATTTTTTACCTATATTGTTGGTACTTATATGCACCACAACAGCTGGCTGTTCACCCTCCCCCTCCAGAATGCACTGCAGCAGCTCTGAGATATCCTTGACCCTTGCACCAGGGAGACAACATACCATCCTGGAGTCTCGTTTGCGGCCACAGAAACGCCTGTCCATTCCCCTTACAATAGAATCCCCTATCACTATAGCTCTCCCACTCTTTTTCCTGCCCTCCTATGCAGCAGAGCCACCCATGGTGCCATGAACTTGGCTGCTGCTGCATTCCCCTGATGAGTCATCTCCCCCAACAGTATCCAAAACGGTGTATCTGTTTTGAAGGGAGATGACTGCAGGGGACCCCTGCACTACCTTCCTTCCCCTGCTCTTCCTGCTGGTCACCCATTCCCTATCTTCCTTTGCCTACGGTGTGACCAACTCACTAAACGTGCTATTCATGACATCCTCAGCACCGCGGATGCTCCAGAGTGAATCCATGCGCAGCTCCAGTGCCGCAATGTGGTCTGCAGCTGGACATACTTCCTGCACACATATTATTCATGGACACTGGAAGTGTCCCTGATTTTCCACATAGCACAGGAGGAGCATTACACAGGTCTGGGCTCTCCTGCCATGAATTAACCCTTAGATTAACTTAATTTGGCAACCGTACTAAAGGCTTCCTACTGATAAGAAAAGAAAAAGAAAAAGATAAAATACTCACCAATCCACCAGGAAATCACTTACCCGCTTGGCTGTGACGTCACACTTCGATTTCTTTTTACTTCTTTGTTTCCCTCTACCCCTGCACCAGCTGGCTCCTCCGACTGCCCGAACTACCGAACTCTCAGGCCTTTTATAGGCCTCTCGATCTCCCGTTCCTCCGACTGCCTGAACTCCTGAACTCAGGCCTTTTATCGGCCTCTCGATCTTCCGCTCTTCCGACTCTATACCGGATTCTAAATGTTTACATCGGTTAAATGCTAAATAAAAACATGAGCAACAGCAAACTTATACAAGATTTTTAATAATTAATTTCATGTAATTTTGCACCAATTTCCTTTTTACTTCTTTCTGTGAGTAATGCCATGGTAGCTGCATTAATGTTAGTTACAATGGGTCCAAGTTTGTCGCCATGCATCGGAGGTGCGCTGACTTTTTAGAACAGAAACTGCGCCTAAAAGTTACCTTGCTATTCTCCCCGCAGCTGGAACGATGAAGGCCCTCGGCGTAGCACAGCGCAAGGGATGGGGGGGCGGAGCCAGAGTCCGGCACTGGAAACAGTGCCGGGACCTCTGCACATGCGCGCTAGAGTTTGCGCACATGTGCAGTAGCTCCTCGCCCCCGAATCTGTGCAGGCTGTATGGGAGCGGCCCGAAGCACGCCGTCCCTAGCCCTGGCTGAATGGGCTCCCCGCCGTGACCTGCGGGAACAGTGCCTGCTGCATTCAGCCGGGTTTACACAAAGAGTAATGACGTTGTGGAAGAAGTTGCTCGCGAGAGAGAGAGAGCAATTGAGAGTAATAAATATAAATGAGTTTAAGGTAAGTTTCTGGAGAGAAAATGATTGAAGGGTATGGGGAAAAGCTGGGTTTCTGGGGTTGAAATTATTTAAATAGGGATGGGCTTGTTCCTAAACATGTGTCTGTTCTCCCCCACCCCATGGAGTTGTGTGTTTCATTAATTTCTGAAGAAGCAATTACAATGAGCTTTCTCACAGTGGCTCACCCATTTGGGGGTTTACAATTGACCAAGAAATTAAGGATGCGTACAATGAAGGTACAGCAGTTATCATGGGCGACTTTAATCTACATATAGATTGGGCTAACCAAACTGGTAGCAGTACGGTGGGGGAGGATTTCCTGGAGTGTATTAGGGATGGTTTGCTCGACCACTATGTCGAGGAACCAACCATCCTAGACTGGGTGATGTGTAACGAGAAAGGACTAATTAGCAATCTTGTTGTGCAAGGCCCCTTGGGGAAGAGTGACCATAATATAGTAGAATTCTTTATTAAGATGGAGAGTGACACAGTTAATTCAGAGACTAGGGTCCTGAACTTAAGGAAAGGTAACTTCGATGGTATGAGACTTGAATTGGCTAGAATAGACTGGCGTATGATACTTAAAGGGTTGACGGTGGATAGGCAATGGCAAACATTTAAAGATCACATGGGGAAGGTGGCTCAACCTTGGCTAACAAGGGTAATTAGTGATCGTGTTAAATCCCAGGAAAAGGCATATAAATTGGCCAGAAAAAGCAGCAAACCTGAGGACTGGGAGAAATTTAGAATTCAGCAGAGGAGGACAAAGGGTTTAATTAGGAGGGGGAAAATAGAGTATGAGAGGAAGCTTGCTGGGAACATAAAACTGACTGCAAAAGCTTCTATAGATATGTGAAGAGAAAAAGATTAGTGAAGACAAACGTAGGCCCCTTGCAGTCAGATTCAGGTGAATTTATAATGGGGAACAAAGAAATGGCAGACCAATTGAACAAATACTTTGGTTCTGTCTTCACTAAGGAAGATACAAATAACCTTCCGGAAATACAAGGGGACCGATGGTCTAGCGAGACGGAGGAACTGAAGGAGATCCTTATTAGGCGGGAAATTGTGTTAGGGAAATTGATGGGATTGAAGGCTGATATATTCCCAGGGCCTGATGGTCTGCATCCCAGAGTACTTAAGGAAGTGGCTCTAGAAATAGTGGATGCATTAGTGATCATTTTCCAACAGTCTATCGACTCTGGATCCGTTCCTATGGACTAGAGGGTAGCTAATGTAACACTACTGTTAAAAAAAGGAGAGAGAAAACGGGGAATTATAGACCGGTTTGCCTGACATCAGTAGTGGGGAAAATGTTGGAATCAATTATTAAAGATGAAATAGCAGCGCATTTGGAAAGCAGTGACAGGATCAGTCCAAGTCAGCATGGATTTATGAAAAGGAAATCGTGCTTGACAAATCTTCTGGAATTTTTTGAGGATGTAACTAGGAGAGTGGACAAGGGAGAACCAGTGGATGTGGTGTATTTGGACTTTCAAAAAGCTTTTGACAAGGTCCCACACAAGAGATTGTTGTGCAAAATTGAAATACACGGTATTGAGGGTAATGTATTGACGTGGATAGAGAACTGGTTGGCAGACAGGAAGCAGAGAATCGCAATAAACGGGTCCTTTTCAGAATGACAGGCAGTGACTAGTAGGGTGCCGCAGGGCTCAGTGCTGGGACCCCAGCTACTTACAATATACATCAATAATTTAGATGAAGGAATTGAGAGTAATACCTCCAAGTTTGCAGATGACACTAAACTGGGTGGCGGTGTGAGCTCTGAGGAGCATGCTAAGAGGCTGCAGGGTGACTTGGACAAGTTAGGTGAGTGGACAAATGCATGGCTGATGCAGTATAACGTGAGGTTATCCACTTTGGTGGCAAAAACGCGAAGGCAGAATATTATCTGAATGGCGGCAGATTAGGAAAAGGGGAGGTGCAATGAGACCTGAGTGTCATAGTACATCAGTCATTGAAGGTTGGCATGCAGGTACAGCAGGCGGTGAAGAAGGCAAATGTTATGTTGGCCTTCATAACTAGGGGATTTGAGTATAGGAGCAGGGAGGTCTTACTGCAGCTATAGAGGCCTTGGTGAGGCCTCACCTGGAGTATTGTGTTCAGTTTTGGTCTCCTAATCTGAGGAAGGACGTTCTTGCTATTGAGGGAGTGCAGCGAAGGTTCACCAGACTGATTCCCGAGATGGCAGGACTGACATATGAGGAGAGACTGGATCGACTGGGCCTGTATTTACTGGAGTTTAGAAGAATAAGAGGGGATCTCATAGAAATATATAAAATTCTGACGGGACTGGACAGGTTAGATGCAGGAAGAATGTTCTCGATGTTGGGGGAATCCAGAACCAGGGGTCACAGTCTAAGGATAAGGGGTAAGCCATTTAGGACCAAGATGAGGAGAAACTTCTTCACTCAGAGAGTTGTTAACCTGTGGAATTCTCTACCGCAGAGTGTTGTTGATGTCAGTTCGTTAGATATATTCAAGAGGGAGTTAGATATGGCCCTTACGGCTAAAGGGATCAAGGGGTATGGAGAGAAAGCAGGAAAGGGGTACTGAGGTGAATGATCAGCCATGATATTGAATGGTGGTGCAGGCTCCTGCACCTATTTTCTATGTTTCTATGTTTCTAAGCTAAAAATGTATTGTTGTGCAGACAGCTTCAAATAATTTAATAAACTATACAAAAGTCACTTGAGCGTGTAAAGATCCTGTGCTCCTGGATATTTTAAAGTACTCTATGCAGCATTTATCTCCACCTACCTGTTGCGTGTAGATTTGTGTTAGTTTACCTAGGATTCTGTAAAAGCAATCAGTATGTTAAAGGAGGGGCAGTTCTGAAGCACGTCTGATTTAGCAATGTATGAAGCTGTAAGCTTGTAATCCAAGACGTACGTTCGGAGGAACTGGCTGAAATAGTCGGTTGTGATTAGGCATGTCAACAGTTAATTCGCAAATTTACTACGTCAAAAAATAGTTTTGGTGTGGGATGGTGCAATCATTTTCAAAACATTATAGTGATTGATTTATTAGTTGATTTATTGATTTTTGATTTATTTATCATTTATTATTGATGATGGCTCTTTATTTGTAAAAGTGAAGTGTTTAATGCTTATAAGCTTCCCTTCCCCCTGCCCCCCCGCCCCACCACCACCCCTATCTTTCGTTCCCTACGCCTAATTTCTAAAGTGTAGGCAAGGTTTTTCTGAGCGTACAAAAATCTACACTTACTCCATTCTAAGTTAGTTTGGAGTAAGTTTTCGCTGCCTAAACTTGCAAAACAGGCGTAAGTGGCTGGACACGCCTCCTTTTGAAGAAAAGACTTTTCTAAAATGAAACTATTCTAACTCACTAGAACTGGAGCAAACTAAATGCCGAGAAATGCAATTTCAAAGATGCTCCATTCTAAACTAGTTGCTCCAAAAAAATAGGAGCAACTCAGGCCGAAACTTGAGCCCCTATCTCCCTTACCTATGTTACCAAAAATATATTACAGAATATTGTGAAAGAATGAAAATTTCAGGGCTGAGACTCTTATTGTTTTGGGCAGGTTTTGCATTTACTGTAAAATATAAAACACCAGGGGCCAGAACCTCCACTTTTTTTGCATGCTTAACGCCCACTTAACGCCCATTTTACCGCTGAAATGACGTATAACGCCCATATATCGCCCATCTTGGCACAAAATAGAAAGTGGCGGGCATTTTTTGGAAACTTATCGCTGAGCGTTACTTTCCCCATTTGCTTAACGGCGAGAAAGAATATTATCGCCCGCCCACTTTTTTGGGGCGTAATCAGCAGAATGGGCGAATCGCCCAGCATTACTTTCCGCGCGGATTTAACAGTGAGATTCAATATTAACGTCCGCCCACTGTTTTTTGTCGTAAGGAGCATATTTACCCAAATTAGCGACCATGGAGATCAACCATCGTCAATTTCACCATCTCGCACACATATCGCCCACAATATCGCTCGCTCAAAAAAACGCCCACAAAAAGTGGAACTAACCGGAATGAATCACATGTCGCGTACTTTAAAAGGCTGCTGTGCTTCAACCTCGGCGGAGTTCGGATGTACTGTGCAGGCCGTTGGAGTTGATGTGAACATCTCTAAAAACATCTTGACCACACTGTGACCGATTGGAATTGAAGAGGTGTGCTCGTCGGGACATTCCTTGTTTGTGTGCAATCGGTGGAAAACAGAGAGCTGCTACAATGGGGCCTGTCCTTTCTCACCCTCTATTGGTGACCAAATACATGCAGCAGACTCGACATCGCCGAAGGAACGTTCCACTGCATTATGTGCCCAATGTACGAAGTGACAGACAGATGAGGAGGACGAGATGTTACACCCCCTGCAAGTACAAGGAGAAGCATTCTTACCTCAACTTGCCCGACACCACCTGCCTTCGAAGACTGCTGCTTCCACAAAGAGGTTCTCACTGAGGTATGCCAGCTGATAAGGGCAGATCTGCAGCCTGCCAGCACCATCAGAACTGCACTGTCCATCGAGGTCAAAGTCACTGCGGCACTGTCGTTCTACGCGTCGAGTTCTTTTCAGGCCACAGCTGGGGACATTTGTGGACTTTCTCAGCATGCCACACATCGCTGCATCAGAAAGGTCACTGAAGGTCTGTATGCAAGCAGGAGGGACTTGATCAGCTTCCTTATGACCAGGGAGGCACAGAGTGAGAGGGCTCTAGGTTTCTCCAGAATTGCAAACTTCCCCAAGGTGCAGGGAGCAATAGACTGTATGCACATCGCGATGCGGGCACCTTTTCAGGATGCTGAGGTTTTCAGGAACCGTAAGGGATTCCACTCCCTGAATGTCCGACTGGTTGTTGACCACCAGCAAATTATACTGGCAGTGAATGCTCAATTTCCAGGCAGCATCCATGATGCTCACATCCTGCGTGAGAACACTGTATCTGACTTGTTTACCAATTAGCCACAAGGTCAATGCTGGATGCTTGGGGACAAAGGATATGGCCTCGCCACCTGGCTGATGACCCCCCCTGCGTGACACCCACACCGAGGCCAAGAGGCGATATAACAAGAGCCACAGAGCAACTTGCAATATCGTAGAGAAAACCATTGGAGTGCTGAAGCAGCGCTTTAGATTTTTTTTTTTTTTTTTTTTTAATTAATAAATTCGTAGCCAATCGTTTCCAATTCTTTGTCAAGTCACAAACGCCAGAGGTCACCCTGCACCAGTCAAGGATCACTCTGCGCCAATGCTCTTAGCCAAAAGGCCTAGAGCCACTGCACCGTTCCTGGAAGTACTGCAATACCAGGTTCGTGCCATGGAGGTGGATGGGTCAGGTCCCCCACACACCTCCGTGGAGGTGGATGGGTCAAGCCATCCCACCCACCTCCTGTTTACAAAAATGTAAGCATATACCTTCCTGACCAGGGAGAAACCACCCGGAAGTCATGGTGGCTGGTCAGGTTAGTTATGCAGATCTTAGCCAAAAGGCCGAGAAGCGCTTTAGATTTTTTTTTTTTTTTAAATTCATGTCCAATCGTTATCCAATCGTTACAATTCTTTGTCAAACGCCAGAGGTCACCCTGCACCAGTCAAGGATCACTCTGCGCCAATGCTCTTAGCCAAAAGGCCTAGAGCCACTGCACCGTTCTTGGAAGTACTGCAATACCAGGTTCGTGCCATGGAGGTGGATGGGTCAGGTCCCCCACACACCTCCGTGGAGGTGGATGGGTCACCAATCCCACCCACCTCCTGTTTACAAAAATGTAAGCATATACCTTCCTGACCAGGGAGAAACCACCCGGAAGTCATGGTGGCTGGTCAGGTTAGTTATGCAGATCTTAGCCAAAAGGCCGAGAAGCGCTTTAGATTTTTTTTTTTTTTTTTAAATTCATGTCCAATCGTTATAATTCTTTGTCAAACGCCAGAGGTCACCCTGCACCAGTCAAGGATCACTCTGCGCCAATGCTCTTAGCCAAAAGGCCTAGAGCCACTGCACCGTTCCTGGAAGTACTGCAATACCAGGTTCGTGCCATGGAGGTGGATGGGTCAGGTCCCCCACACACCTCCGTGGAGGTGGATGGGTCACCAATCCCACCCACCTCCTGTTTACAAAAATGTAAGCATATACCTTCCTGACCAGGGAGGAACCACCCGGACGTCATGGTGGCTGGTCAGGTTAGTTATGCAGATCTTAGCCAAAAGGCGAGAAGCGCTTTAGATTTTTTTTTTTTTTTTTTTTATAAATTCGTAGCCAATCGTTTCCAATTCTTTGTCAAATCACAAACGCCAGAGGTCACCTTGCACCTGTCAAGGATCACTCTGCGCCAATGCTCTTAGCCAAAAGGCCTAGAGCCACTGCACCGTTCCTGGAAGTACTGCAATACCAGGTTCGTGCCATGGAGGTGGATGGGTCAGGTCCCCCACACACCTCCGTGGAGGTGGATGGGTCAACCCTCCCCACCCACCTCCTGTTTCCAAAAATGCAAGCATATACCTTCCTGACCAGGGAGAAACCACCATGAGGTCATGGTGGCTGGTCAGAAACGGTACTACACTTGATCTTAGCCAAAAGGCCGAGAAGCGCTTTAGATGCCTGGACCACTCAGGAGGCAAGCTCCAAAACTACCCTGAGCAAGTAGCTCAAGTCGTGGTGGTGTGCTCCATGCTACACAACTTGGCTATCAGGAGGGGACAAGAATTGCCTGATGAGTCTGACAGTCCACCTCACCAGAGAGAGGAAGAGCAGGACGAGAAGGCGGACGCTGACACCGGCCCAGACAATCAGGCTGACGCTGAAGCCATGCCCCTACACCCCCTGTAGACTGCATGAAAGGGCCCATGGTGGCATGATAGCTGCAAGAGCCTTTTGTCAGGGGCTCATCAATGATCGCTTTGCCTGAAAGAACGTTGGTGTTATTTACAAGGCTGACCTGCTGGGTGTACAGGTCATTCATCAATGGTGGGCATCACCTTGGTGACAGTTAAAGTTTAAATTGATTGAAGTTAAGTGTGATTATACCCTTCAATGTAAAGGAATCACCAGCGTGTAATGGTGCAGCTATCTGAGCCAATGTGCTACAAGGTTTTGTTAAATAAAAAACATTTAAACCGAACATTAGTCTGAAATTATCAGTATTTCTGTACAAACCAACCCTTTCCCCCCTCCCCCGCTTCTCCTCCCCACCTCTACCCCTTCCCCTTACCCTCCTGACTCCAAGCCGTCTGGCCGAGGAGGTCCTCAGGCGATTCTTCATTGGCGGGGAGGTGGGAGGGTGACGGCTGAAGCGCTGCTTGGACGGATACGGGAGAGGACGGTCCCGAGGTGGGAACGTGCTCCGAGCCATACGTAAGATGTTGCTGCTAGCTCTCGTGTGTGGTTGGCAATGGGAGTGCGTCACCTTGGGGTGCAGCGCGGTGCTCCGGGACCACTGGGAACCCTCTGCCACCAGTGTTCCTGGCTATCAGCTCCAGGGCCTCCTCCATCCCTTCCATTTTATTTCTTATTTGTTGGACAAAAACTCAGTGCCAACTATGTTCTTGGTGCTTAGTAGGCTTTTTGCTGCTGGTGAATCTCCGTCGTTCCTCCCACAACAGCCAAACAAGCACACACCACAGCCACACACGCTTTCAGTGCTTCTGAGCTCTCTCTCTGTCTCCTCTTCTGCGCATGTTATGGTGACCCTTGACCTCCAGAATCGCAGGAATCGAGTGTTGCCATGCCGTTGCTAAGGACGGCCACACTTTATGCAGAAGGTCAAAAAAATGTAACACTACCGCCCATTTGATATCGCTCGCGATAACGCCCATTTTCAAAAATGTATGCTAGGTGTTTTGAGAATGGGCGAGAAGCCGGTGATCTGAAAACCCATTTTTAATGCCCATTTTTGGGCAATAAGCACAAAAGTGGAGGTTCTAGCCCCAGAACTTTGCTTCAGTTACCTCAACATTCAGATTGAAAAGTTTTACAGTGAGTGATTGCTGAGGTGGGGAAAATAAGTTGTCTTTTACAGCATGTGAATTTCCCACATTTAAACTGAGATTTTAAACTTCAAAGGGGCTGAAATTGGTCTACATACTGCCCCCTATCACCTTCCTACCATCCAAAAATGTGATTTTGGTAAAAAAAAACCTACATACCGCTCGGCGGAATATTCGTCATTGACATACCGCTGAGTGATATGCACACCGTCTGCCGTGCGTGGCCGCCTGCATAACGCCCACAAAGTCCGATTTTCAGCACATACCGCCGGCAAAGCACTGGAGCTGCATACTGTAGTGTATGGAGAAAGAGTCAGACTGAACACTGTGAGCTCAAAGTAAAGTATGACCGTAGTCTTTTATTGCAGGTCTCCAGAGTGCCTCTCCAACCTGTGAAGCCTCCTTAAATACCTGTGCTCCCAAGGGATTATGGGATCCCTTGGGACACCGGGGAATGATCCCTCTGGTGGCTGTACGGAGTAAATACAAATCCACATATATAACACATACCGTCCTGGAAAAGGTGGTTTTATGCGATGTTAAGTGGGCGGGAATGGACGGTAGTGCTCGGAGCCGCCATTTTTAAATCAGGAACAGTCAGCTAAAGTAGCACCTCTGTATTTCTGAGGTGAACAGTGATTTTATAGTGCGATTTAGTGGAAAAGGTATTTTTATTGTTGCTGAGTATTTTAGTTATATTTTTTTCATTGAAAAATATTGTGGAGATTTAAAAAGAATGGGCCCTGTGCTATCTCAGCCTGTATTGCTGACAAGCTGTCTAATGGAGGAACCAGATGGTGAGAAGGTTTATTGAGCAGAGTTAAAAGGCTAATGGAGGAGGTTGCATACTGAGGAGGAGGAGGAGGCCTTACCCGCAACGGATTTTCAGGGAGAAGCGCTCATACTTGGACCTGACCGATTGACAGTGCGTTCGAAGGCTGTGCTTCCGAATAGAGGTGATCAATGAGATTTGCCAGCTCATTAAGGCAGACCTGCAGCCCAGTACCAGCAACATTACTGCACTCTCTGTCGAGATGAAGGTGACTGCGACACTTTCCTTTTATGCATGTCGCACTTTTCAGGCATCAGCTGGGTACAGATGCTGTATTTCTCAGCATGCTACTCATTGTTGCATTCGAGATGTAACCGAAGTACTGTATGCATGCCGGATGGAATTTATAAACTTCCCAATGATCAGGGAGGCACAAAGTGACAGGGCTTTAATATTTGCACGCATTGCCAGCTTCCCCAAGGCGCAGGGTGCTATTGACTGCATCCATATTGCCCTGCAAGCACCATTACAGGAGGCGGAGATGCACCAAAACCGTAAGGGATTTCACTCCCTCAACGTGCAGCTCGTATGCGACCATACACTGCGCTTATTGGCAATGAATGCCTACTTTCCAGGGAACATCCATGATGTGCACATCTTGCATGAGAGCACTGTGTCTGACCTGTTGAAGTCTGAGCCACAAGGTAAATGCTGGATGCTGGGGGACAAAGAGTACAACCTCGCCACCTGGCTGTTGACCCCCCTGCGGAACCCTCACACAGAAGCCGAGCAACGATATAAGAGCCGTATAGCCACATGTAATATAATTGAAAAGACAATTGGAGTGCTGAAGCAGCGCTTGCGATGCTTGGACCACTCGGGAGGTAGGCTGCAATACCACCCTGAGCAGTTCACAGTGCTGTGCTGCATGTTGCATAATTTAGCAATCACCATCATCTTCATACGCGGTCCCTCGAACGAAGATGACTTGCTTCCATGAGTTCACAGGTGTTTCGATGAAGGACCCGATGTTCCAGTCCTGAACTCTAATTGAGGAGGTGGAAGATGCCTGTGCGTGAATTTTTTTTAACGTGTGGTGACCGTTGCACACCAGCCACCACACGGGCTTGACAGAGCTAGGTCTTGGTCCAGTGGCAAGGATTAATCAAGACGACTGGAGACCTGCTCTGCTGCACGGACCTAGCGCGCACACAAAGCGCAGTGTGGGCTGGCCCGTGCTGCCCTGGGCCCTCGGCTCTTCTGGGCCCCGTACCCTCATCTGTCGCACCTCCACCACGATCTCTTGCCGCTCCTCCGCCATAAACATTCACCGCATCGCGCCACAAACACTCGCCGCTCATCCGCCCCGACCTTCCCACTCCTCCGTACCTAGACCCTCCCGATGTTCCTGCCCACGCTCCAAAACGGCGACCAGGGTTTTGATGATGTCACCCAGTCGCCCATCTCAAAATCGTCGCACACTTGGTTTAGCAATCATACGGGACAGGAATTGCCACAGGGGACTGCGGGACCACCTGAGGAGAGAGTGCAGGAGACGGAGGAGGAAGAAGAGGAAAATGAGGGGCAGGAGGATGACGAGGACCTTCCAGATGAACCCATGGCACCACCGCCCCCCCCCCCCCACCCCCCGCCCCCGCAACACCCCAGTGGAGGGCACGCAGAGCGTATGCCACTGCAAAATTGTTACGTCAGCAGCTCATAAATTAATGATTTGCTTGAATGTGGGGAGCTGCGTTTTGGGATCCTGATGACTGTTACCCCTAAAGTTTGACCCTGTACAGGAGTGCTTAAATTCAATTCAATTCAAACGTTTTTGTAAAAATCTCAAAAATATAAAACTTTGTAAAACTTAGAACTGTAAAACAATTGTAACAATTTTAACAACTTTAATCAAAACTTTAACAACTTTAATAACAACTTTTACAAATCAAACTTTAATTATTTAATTAACAAGAACAACAAAAAGACCCTCTACTGTCCTCGGCCTCGTCCTCAAACGGGTGCTACACCACCCTTGGGACTATTCCTCCCTTTCTTACTCCCGCCCTTCCCTTTCCCACTGTCCCTGAGCCCGGACCTCCCCGTGGTGTTACCAAACCGGCGTGCAGCACCACACCCCGAGTGCTGTTGCTGTTGTTGGGGGCCAGATATTGCAGGTGCAATAAATGGGGCCTCAGGAGACGCTCGTGATGTGGAAGGCATGGCTTCAGAGCTGGAAGATGATGTCAGTTCCCCACCCTCAGGTGGTGTCGACCTGACTACTATGGCACGGGGGGGGTTCCGCGCCATGTCCCAATCCCGTCGATTGCCGCATGGCTTCCACGGAGTTGGTGGTCCGCTCCATTTCGGTGATCATACGCGACATATCCTCCGGTCGCCGCTCTAGTAGAGCCGCGATGTTTGCAGCTATCATAATCATGGCCTTGAGCAGCTCTCAACCTATGTCGACGCTGGCCTGTGACAGATGCACCATGTCCTGGTACACACCTACAGCAACCGACCTTTGCTGCACCAACCTCCGTCGCTGCGGCAAAGACGCTGCAACACTGGGGGTGCCTTGCGGCACACCACTTGGTCCCACAGAATCAGAGGAATCCCCTGAATACACACTCCGTGATGGAGGATGTTACACCTGGCCCACGTGGAGCTGGTGTATCCTCCTCCGTCTCCATCCCCACCTCCACCGGATCCAGGATCAGTGGCTCTTCCTCTTCATCTTCCTCTTCATCTTCCTCATCTCTGCCAGTGGTGAAGTCAGGAGAGGGCTGGGGAACATCAGAGGTGGAGGCAGTGGGTCTCTCTGTGTCAGTGTGGTCTGAATCATCCGAGTCTGGAAGTACAAAACAACATTTTTAAAAACTTGGCACCAGGGGAGGGGTCAGGGTTACTTGAGTACATAGTAGAGTGACTTATCACAGTCTTACTTAAATGTCCACCACTGCTGCAGTACTGCATTACATATCGCAGACAGACAATACATATATGCATTGCATTACATGCCCCCAACATTGCAGTACATCACGAGGCCAACATTACAGTGCAATAAACTTACATTGCATTACATCAGGCCAACAGTACAGTTACAGTTACATTACATGACATGAGAGGACCGCAACACAAACCGGGGATTGTATTCAACTTGCCATCCTGTGTGAGTGGGTCAGCTCCAATGCCATTGGTTGCACGGTTACTATCCCCAACCAGGGACAGGGCACGGTTCTCGATGTCAGTCAGAGGCTCTTGGGTTGTGGGTCCTTCCCCCGTACACTGCTGATCGGCTGCTATTGCAGATGTCTTCTTTTGCAGAAAGTAAAGTAAATCAAAGTAAAAATCTTCAATCCATTTAATACTGTAAACACTCAGGGTCACACACATAAACACACATTAAAAATCACACCATTAATCCTTTTGTCATTGCCTGAAAGCACAAATATATTACATAACTTTAAGATAAATAACATCATCTGTGTGACACGGAACCTACATTTACATGGTACATAGCACATGATGGGGGTGCATAGATAAAATCATTACTTACTCTCCTCTTACGGCACCTTTCCCCGGTGCGTACCACGGTACTTTTGGAGGACACAACCTCCCCGATCTCGTCCATATCCTGTTGTACTCCTTTGGGGGGGCTTTCCACGACCACCCTTTGTTAGCTCGGAGTACCTCTCTGTAATATTCTCGAGAAGGGCAGGTAACTCCGTCTCGTCGAAGGCGGACGCCCTCAACCTCCCAACCTTTTCGATGTTCCTGCGCTTGGATTTTTTTTTTACATTTCTATAATATTTCTGTTGTTATGATTTTTACTTTGTAAAATATGTCTTATTCTTCAAACTGTAGAATTATTAGTTGTTATGAATATTTTTTAACTCTGCAATGTGTTTTAAAGTAACTACCCATCATCTAGCTTGCACTCCTTCTCACTCTCTCTCCCTCCCTCCTCTTCAAGTCACTGCACATGCGCTGGTGACCCCTGACCCCCGAAATCGCGGGTAAAACACTTCTATGAAAAAAAACGAGAAAAAAAAAATCACGCCTGCGCAGTTCAGTGCCGCACCGTCCATCGAAGAGAAAGTCGATCTGGATCGACTACCAGGTTACATACCGCCCACTGCAGACCGCTGACATACCGCCGACATAATGGCGCAAACATTTTGACAATTTTGTCCTCTTCGGTCTCGGCAGCATGCTAGCATACCGCCGAGAAATGGGCGACCTTATGCATCAACCAATTTCGGGCTCGAAGAGTTCTGTTGCATTATGGGCACACATCCTTTACTGCTGGTTAATACAGTCGTACTCCACAAGTTTTCGGTTTTTTTTGCATTTGTCTCGAATCATCACATACTCTGTGTGCTTGTAAGGATTTTGAGTCAAATAATGTCACTTTAATGAAGGTTGTGCAGGTTATTTTATGCATTATAAATGGTTGATCAAATGTACAGAACACAAACATTTGATATTGACTAGTTAATAATATCCATTGGCCTATCTATTGCTTAGACTGTTTTGCCAGCTGTTCTGACATGCTGAAACAGCTCTCCATTTACCTGTTCAGCTTTTGTCGTGAGTTTGGTGGTTGATATCAGTTACCAATGCCTACTTTCTTGCTCCAAAACTGCTTGGTCATAGCTTTCAAACAGATAGCATGGTAATATATATGTATATAGCACAGCGCAGCAACACTTCTGTTCGTTGATTCTTTTCCCCACAAGGTAATTGTGAGAATTGGACATGTGAGTTAACATCATAAGGGATAACATTGGTAGAATGTTTGCTTATTGTTCCCTTGACATTAGTTTTTTAAATGAAGAAAAGCAAATCTTTAGGTCTTAAATGCATTCGGGCACAATCTTTTGACCTTTGGGGCCATCCTAAGTCAATGATCCTCTGAGGCAGAAGCAGAGAGATGTATTTTCCATTCCCTGCATGAGAACAAAAATTCAAAAAGATAGATTTGCAACAGTGAAGGGTTTTAAAATATTTTCCTCTTAAATCTTTTTTGTGCATTTTTAAAAATGTTTAATTTTTATTGTTTGTTTTAAAAATCCACTTTTCTTCCAATATGCTCTCTGACTCCTCTCTTGAATGCGCTGACTACTTAATTAGGTATAATTCCACGATGCCAGATGGTATCTAGTTGACTTGGGACATTTGCCAGGCTATTTGATTGTTGGAGGCATTACGGCCAAACATGATCCTGCCCTCATCCGACATCCATACACACACATTTTCTAGCAGAGTCACTGGTTAGGATTGGGAATGCTGGCTAATTTCTCCAGCTCCTGTCTCCCCCCGCCCTCCACTCCCCCCCAAAAATCTAGGGGCACTGAAACCCATGTGTTGCCCTGATTGAAACTAGCTAATTCAGCTCAAACTGAGAACCATGCTGGGACCCCTTGATCTGTATGGCTTAGTAGTATACTAGTCCATCAAGGGAACTGCAATCATTAACTTTCCCTTAACGTTTAGCTAGCCCTTCTTCAGTTATTTTTGACATTTCGGGGCCGAATTCTAGATTATTCATAGCATACACTGTACAACTCAATTGGTTGGGATTGCCACTTGTCCATTGTTCGGCTGGAGGTCTGTATTTTTTTTTAAGAGTATTTATGTGTTTTTAAGTTTAAACCAGATAGGAAAAGAAAAGTCAATCTGTTGAGTGTGTGGCCTATCATTTTTCAGGACCAAACATGATCTTAGCATTGGTAATTTACATTCACTATGGAGACACCAAGTTTGGAGTTTTCCTGTTTGAAATCCCATGCTTATGTGAGAGTTAATTTGGAGCACTTGACTTCTTGCCTGAATCTCATTCGGGCTCTGAGAACTGGGATAAGCTGAAAGTGATGAGGTGATGTGGAAGCTCTGGTACGAGGCAGGAGATCAAGGGTAAACCCTGTGGCAGCAAAGCCATCACTGAGAGTGGCCAAGTTCAGGAGTAGCTCCCAAGCAGCTCATCCTCATCAATAACATGGGTAAGAACAGACCCCAGTTCTTTCCTTATAACATTCACTTAGAGGCTTGTAGCTCCGGGATATTGATCACGTCTGATTCATTGTGTTAAATTTTTCCATTTTACAAATACATCACATATTACAGCACCATAGTTCTTCCAGATAGTCTCTTAAAGATGTAGTATTATAAGCTTTAATTTTTATAATACATTTTTATGTGAATTTTATGCTGATCAAAATTAAGGACACCAATCGTGCGGCCAAGGGTACAATTTTGACAGTAATTTCTGTGACTCAAAACTGCATCGCATAGAATAAATTTTCACTCCCAGCACAGAGCTTAAGATGGAAACTTCTGTGGAACCATCTGCCCTCTGCACTTCTGGCAGGTAATGCTCCACAGTGGAAGCATGAGTTTATAAAATTATCCCATGTTAGCACAAACATGTCCTCACTTATTGCCTTTGGACTTGGCAGAAAGTCGCAGGCCTATAATTGCTGCTGTCATTTCTATATCATTCATCTTTTCAGAGAAGGCCAAAGAAACCTGGAATGACGTCTCAATACCTAGCACAATACTTAGAAAGACTTGCATTTATATAGCGCCTTTCATGATCACTGGCCATCCCAAAGCGCTTTACAGCCAATGAAGTAGTTTTTGAAGTGTAATCACTGTTGTAATGTAGGAAACACAGCAGCCAATTTGTGCACAGCAAGCTCCCACAAACAGCAATGTGATAATAACCAGATGATTATATTTTTTAGTAATGTTGATTGAGGGAAAAATATTGGCCATGACATCGGGGATAACTCCTCTGTTTTTCTTCAAAATAGTGCCATGGACCCTATGTCCACCTGAGAGCAGATGGGGCCTTGGTTTAAGGTCTCATCCGAAAGAGGTCTCAGCCCTCCCTCAGCACTGCACTGTCAGCCTAGATTTATTACTCAAGTCTCTGTGGGGGGGGGACTTGAACCCACAGTCTTCCTACTCAGAGGTGAGGGTGCTACCCACTGAGGCACAGCTGACGCTCAATATGTAGTGCTATCCCAGAATTATTCTGTTTGGATTGTAATCCAATTGGAATGCGAGTTCAAGCTCTGTGCAGGTCATATGCTAGCAAAGCTGCCTCGAAGTGGTTTCAGTAAGCAGAACCATAAGCTTTTGTGTCATGACCAAATACCCAATATAGATTATATGACAGACTTTAAAAGATTTTTATACAAAGATACTTTTTAATTTGTATTATAAAATTACCTGTACTAATTCATAAAGCATTTATGTTGTTTTAAAACATCCTGTTTAATTTTATTTTAAAAATCACTTAAGTATATCCTGTCTAGTTTGTTAATCTATTCAATTCTGTTGATTGTTAATGCAGATTTGAGAAGCTATGGCAAGATGAACTGAAGCAACATGGACCAGAGAAGGCCTCACTGGGGCGAGTAGCATGGCGGTTCTGTCAAACAAGAGCTTTCATCGCTGTTGGTTGTCTGATGATTACAATGCTAGCTAGCTTTGTTGGTCCTGTGAGTGATATTTCCTTTGATAAACTTTCTGAAACATGAGTTATATTGTGTGGTTCACTTGAACTAGATACTACAAGAGAGTATCAATATTAATTTGGGATAGTCCACCATATTAAGCACATCAATACTTTCAAGATGTAAAATGTCTTTATTATGGACTGTGACAGCTGGATTTAAATCAATTTTCTTTCAAAACACTAAAGAAATGTCGAAAGATAGATATTGCGTCTCTATTTCATTTTTGCCTTTAGGTTCTTGTTTTACTGGAGCAGATCAGACTACTGCTAATGATTAAACTGCAGTAAGTCTTTGTAAGGGCACCTTTTAAAAATCTACTTGACAGTCTAGCTGAATTAAATAACTTGCTTCTTAATAATAAGGAATCAATTATTCATTGGAGCAAAATAAGTATGAATCATAGCACATTCAAATGTAAAGAAGCAAGGCTGTTGGAATGTTTGTGGAACTCTTACTGAGAATTCTGAGGTACTTGAAGGTTGGAGATTGCCTTGCTATCTGCAACAGTACAGGTATTCTGTATGTTTTTCTTATTGTTTGATGGAATTTTATTAATTTTACAGACCAGACAAGAAAATAAATATTTATTTTCCAGGCAGCCTTTATGCTCTGATTTTGGATAAAATATAATCTGTACTTTTTACTGAGATTGATTTGAATTTATTGGCAGACTGGTTTTAATTGGAGTATAAATAAAATAAGAAACTCACTAGTGACTGAAGTGCTTCCTTGATCTGTGAATTTTGTACAATACTACAGTAATTATGGGCCCAAGTTTCGGGCCGCGCCTAGAACAGCGCAGCCCCGACCTGGACGCCCGTTTTTTGCGCCACAAAGTGCGCCTAAAAAAAACTTACAGATTCTCCGGCTCCCTGCTGGTCCTCTGGAGCTGTGGGGGGCGGAGCTAGGTCCCTGCGCTGAAAACAGTGCCGGGACCTCTGCACATGTGCGCTACAGTGGGCGCGCATGTGCAGTAGCTCCAGGCGCCCAAAACTATGTGAGAGGGGCCCGAAGCATGCAGCCCCTAGCCCTGGCCGAATGGCCTCACTGGGGCTGCGTGCATAAGGCTGCCTCCCACGCCCAGCTCCTGCTTCCTCCCGACCCGACTCACAAAAACCATGCCAAAATTTGCAGGCCACAGGAATGTGGGAAGGGAGGACCTTGAGACAATCACTATCACTAGGGGGGTAGTGCTGGACAGGCTAATGGGACTGAAGGTAGACAAGTCCCCTGGTCCTGATGAAATGCATCCCAGGATATTAAAAGAGATGGCGGAAGTTATAGCAGATGCATTCGTTATAATCTACCAAAATTCTCTGGACTCTGCGGAGGTACCAGCGGATTGGAAAGCAGCTAAATGTAACGCCTCTGTTTAAAAAAGGGGGCAGGCAAAAGGCAGGTAACTATAGGTCGGTTAGTTTAACATCTGAAGTGGGGAAAATGCTTGAAACTATCATTAAGGAAGAAATAGCGGGACATCTAGATAGGAATAGTGCAATCAAGCAGACGCAGCATGGATTCATGAAAGGGAAATCATGTTTAACTAACTTACTGGAATTCTTTGAGGATATAACGAGCATGGTGGATAGAGGTGTACCGATGGATGTGGTGTATTTAGATTTCCAAAAGGCATTCGATAAGGTGCCACACAAAAGGTTACTGCAGAAGATAAAGGTACGCGGAGTCAGAGGAAATGTATTAGCATGGATAGAGAATTGGCTGGCTAACAGAAAGCAGAGAGTCGGGATAAATGGGTCCTTTTCCGGTTGGAAATCAGTGGTTAGTGGTGTGCCACAGGGATCAGTGCTGGGACCACAACTGTTTACAATATACATAGATGACCTAGAAGAGGGGACAGACTGTAGTGCAACAAAATTTGCAGATGACACAAAGATTAGTGGAAAGCGGGTTGTGTCGAGGACTCAGAGACTGCAAGGAGATTTGGATAGTTAAAGTGAATGGGCTAAGGTTTGGCAGATGGAATACAATGTCGGAAAGTGTGAGGTCATCCACCTTGGGAAAAAAAACAGTAAAAGGGAATATTATTTGAATAGGGAATATTATTTGAATGGGGAAAAATTACAACATGCTGTGGTGCAGAGGGACCTGGGGGTCCTTGTGCATGAAACTCTTTTGGAGTTTACCTGTAAAACATAAACATTAATCGGTGCCACCCGACCTAGATGACACACCAGACATTTACAAGGCCCCTTTTTTTTTTTCTTTTTTGTGTTTTTTTTTGTGTTTTTCTTTTTTTTTTGGGCACTAAAATCAAATTTTTTTTTCCTCCAGTGCCCCCTATAAAAGGGGAGGGGGGCACTAAAAGCACCGGCAATTAAAACAAATTAAACTTTAAAACGTAAAATCAAATTAAAATTTGGTTGCCGGGCGTGATGATGCACTCCAGTCCCTCCGGTGCCCACCTCTCGCGGAAGGCCGCGAGCGTACCGGTGGACACCGCGTGCTCCATCTCCAAGGACACCCTGGACTGGATGTAAGAGCGGAAGAGAGGCAGGCAGTCACGTTGAACAACCCCCTCGACTGCCCGCTGCCTGGACCGGCTGATGGCACCCTTGGCCATGCCCAGGAGCAGTCCTACGAGGAGGCCCTCGGACCTACCCGCTCCCCTCCGCACAGGGTGTCCAAAGATCAGGAGAGTGGGACTGAAGTGCAGCCAGAATTTCAGGAGCAGCCCCTTTAAATAATAAAACAGGGGCTGCAACCTCACGCATTCCATAAAAACATGGAACACGGACTCTTGCATGAATCCCAAAAGGTTAGTTTGCAGGTGCAGCAGGTAATCAGGGAGGCGAATGGAATGTTGGCCTTCATTGCGAGAGGGATGGAGTACAAAAGCAGGGAGGTCTTGCTGCAACTGTATAAGGTATTGGTAAGGCCGCACCTGGAGTACTGCATGCAGTTTTGGTCACATTACTTAAGGAAGGATATACTAGCTTTGGAAGGGGTACAGAGACGATTCACTAGGCTGATTCCAGAAATGAGGGGGTTACCTTATGATGATAGATTGAGTAGACTGGGTCTTTACTCGTTGGAGTTCAGAAGGATGAGAGGTGATCTTATAGAAACATTTAAAATCATGAAAGGGATAGTCAAGATAGAGGCAGAGAGGTTGTTTCTACTGGTAAGGGAGACTAGAATTAGGGGGCACAGCCTCAAAATACGGAGGAGCCAATTTAAAACCGAGTTGAGAAAGAATTTCTTTTCCCAGAGGGTTATGAATCTGTGGAATTCTCTGCCCAAGGAAGCAGTTGAGGCTAGCTCATTGAATGTTTTCAAGTCAAAGATAGATAGATTTTTAACCAATAAGGGAATTAAGGGTTATGGGGAGAGGGCGGGTAAGTGGAGCTGAGTCTACGACCAGATCAGCCATGATCTTGTTGAATGGCGGAGCAGGCTCGAGGGGCTAGATGGCCTACTCCTGTTCCTAATTCTTATGTTCTTATGTTCTTCTCATCCTTCCCCCCTTCCCCTGCTCCTCCTCCCCCCCTTCTCCTGGTCCTCCTCCCCCCCTTCCTCTTCTCCTCCCCCCCTTCCCCTTCTCCTCCCCCCCTTCCCCTTCTCCTCCCCCCCTTCCCCTTCTCCTCCCCCCCTCTTCTCCCCTTTCCTCCCCCCTCTCCTCCATCCCTCCCCCTTCCCTCCCTCCCCCTATGCCTCCTTCCCTCCCCTCCCCCTGCCCCCCCTCTCCATCTACCTCCCTCCTCCCCCTCCCCTCGCTGTCAGAAACACAGACACTGACAGACAGAGAGTGAGAGATACACACAGACAGACAGACAGAGAGATAGAGACACTGACAGACACACACTTGGGAGGGGGGGGGGGGGGAATCCCAGCACACTGTTGGAAGGCTCCCGGTGCTGCAGTCGGTAAGTAGAAAATGTTTTATTTATTGATTTAAAAAAAAATTATTTCTTATTAATTTTTTTGATTGATTTATGGTTGATTTATTGATGTTTTTATCATTTATTATTGATGATGGGTCTTTATTTGTAAAACTGAAGTGTTTAATGTTTGTAAACTTCCCTTTAAACCCCCTCCCCTCCACCCCCATTCCCTACGCCTGATTTGTAACCTACGCCTGATTTTCTAAAGTGTAGACAAGGTTTTTTTGAGCGTATAAACATCTTCACTTACTCCATTCTAAGTTAGTTTGGAGTAAGTTTTCACTGCCAAAACTTTGAAAACAGGCGTAAGTGGCCAGACACGCCCCCTTTTGAAAAAAAAATTCTGTTCCAAAGTGGAACTGTTCTAACTGACTAGAACTGGAGCAAACTAAATGCCGAGAATTTGAATTTCTAAGATACTCCGTTCTACACCAGTTGCTCCAAAAAAGTCAGGAGCAACTGAGGCCGAAACTTGGGCCCTATAAATTGGACATTGAGATTCCTTGGCAATGTGATCTCATTTCACCAAGACCATCATAATCTCGTAAGACACTGGGGAAATACTTCAATATATATATATATAGTGATAAAAATAAGATGACCCAATTGTACTACTGAAGAATGTTTTAAGTAATTAGTAATTTCAAGTCTATTATTTTATTAAAATTAAGTGGCTGCTTTATGGCTGACTATTGTGAATGTTTCTGGTTTAATTCCATCATTCACCCCCTTTTCTGGAATTATGAAGCCTCAATTTTGCTGCATTGTTCATTTTACTCCGAGGTTGGATGCTGAAATCAAAAGCCTTATGTAAGGAGGATCGGCTAGTTCAGATCTAAAATATCTCTTTACACATCCCCTTTACCTCAAATAGTTGACTTACATCTATAATATGTCACTTATGACACAGGAAGTTCTATTACTTAATAATGTTCACGATAGTTGCTACTGGCTTTAATCATCATTATCCAGTCCAACAACAACTTACATTTAAAGTAGTAATATTCCCCAAGTTGCTTCACAGAGACAGAAAACAAATGCTGTTTGATAGCAGGAGAAGAGTTAGGAGAGGTGACCAAAATCATGGTGATTAAGATAAGCTTTTGATGATAGCGAGAGGTATATAGGAATGATTAATTTGTGTCTCAGGTTTATGTTTATTGCCACATTTAGCTTGCTTGAGTTGTTCTGCATTAAACCAACCGAAATAACATGGTTTTAAATATATATTCTGCCAGCAACCTGAGCAAGCTAAATGTGGCAATAAACATAAACCTGAAACACAAATTAATCATTCCTACATACCTGATTGAAAACCGCTTCTTTCTTCGCTTACCAGAGATACCAAAAAAGGTTGTCTTGGAGTTCTGTTTATTTAGTATTTTCCACATGCAGAAAGAGCCCGAATATAAACTTCAGAATCACATTGCTACATTTTTTATAATACAATTTTAACTGGGCAGGTCGGAAGTCCCACCCAGTGGCCAATCCACTAAGTAAAACGTAGCGGCATTGACTTCACAAACTGATTAACATGACGGGAAGCTGCATTCACCTGTAGGATCTTTGTGCCATTGTGAGTACTGCATTTCCACGTCAGTTCTGAGCTACCAGTTCACTTTTTCTGATTTGTTTTCCCTTTACTTATCTTCATTAAGCACTATACTGTTTTGCTTCACTCCTTTGGATGGACATACAGTTGGAGGAAAAGGAGCAGTCTGAAGCAGCTAGGTCTGCTAAAGCAAGTGAGAGAGGGCTGCTTGTAGAAGGCCTTATCCAATCCACATGGTCTATAAGCCAAGAGAGAGTCTTTCTTGGATATTTCTGAGGAGTAGTGCAGGAGGAGGCTGAGCTTCACCAGGCAGTTTGTTGCATGCTGCAACAGGACCTGCTGCCTGCTCGACCAGGGGGTGGGTCATGCTTTGCCAATGACTGTCAATCACCACAGACTCCTTCCAGGCTGTGACAGGGGACATCATCCATATCTCCCAGTCTGCAGTTTATAACTGCATGAAAAAAGATGGCCTCCTTGCCAGATAAACCAATACATTATCTTCCCAATGAATGCATTGATCACTCTGGGGACTCCCTACAATATGGCCCAGGCAAAATTGTATTTTGCTGCATTCCGCACAACCTGGCAATGCAAAGAGGATTAGATTTGGAGGAGGCACAGCAACAAAGAGCGACATCATCAGACAAGGAGGAATTGGTGAAAGCAAGAGAGAACCACAGATGGTGGGCCAGCAGAACTCATTACAGACAGACAAGTCGTGGAACAGTTGATGGAGCAATGCTTTCGGTGAGCTCCTCAATCCCGGGGGACCGCTCCCTGCCGGTTCCCCCCCCCCCGCCCCCCCCCCCAACCCCCGCTCTTGTCTGATGATCTTTGGCTCAGTAAATAAAGGTTATTGGCACAAAATTGGGATTGGTAGCGCCCATTATTGGGCAATAGCACACTTTTGGGGGAGACGTGCCGAACGCCATATTGATGAGGGCATTATCGTGGCACAGCTTCGTCTGCCAGAAGTTTGCGGAGCAGGCAGATCATGATGTCAATCAGCGTGCAATGCCTATTTGATGCCAGCAGTGCCATTTTGGAGCTCAATGCTCCAGCCAACGACCTCTATTAAGTTTGCACAGCTGAACATGCGTTCAGCAGCAGGGAGGATCCCTCTCCCGCCCCCATCCTCTCACCAGCACTATTTAAAGGGATCATCAACTACTTACAGGTTAGTTGCTGGGTGATTTTTTTTTCCACCTGTTGCTACAATTTTACAAGTGTTTGTCGCTTTCTATAGTTGTTTCAAGTTGCAAAAGTCTACAGGGAGTGGTGTGGCAGGTGCTGAAGGACTTTTTTCTGACTTCAAGGCCTCTGCACAAACAACTTGATGCCAGGCATGGGTGCACTAGTAGGCATTCCTCTTGGAATACAGCATGACTTGGAGAATGCACAGATGCCACGCAGAGCAGGACAAACTGCTAGAAGAGGGAGGAGCAAGAGTGCTCAGCAAGAGGCCATATATTGCCAGGGTGTTCATGGAGCAATCCTCCTACCTGAACCTCTGTGAGGAACAATGTGCTTCACTAAAGACATCCTCACTGAAATCTGCCACTTCCTGCAGCCACAACTGCAACTTCAGAGCAGGGCGAGGACCACATTGCCAGTGGCTGTGAAAGTGACTGTGGTGATGAACTTTTATGCATTTGGCTCCTTCCAGGCTGGAGCTGGTAATATTTGCAACATTTCACAGTTTATCTTCTACTGTTGTGTAAAGAAGGTCACTGAGCTCTCATTTCAAAGAGAGCTGACTACATTTCATTCTCTCTTGCCAGAGACAAGTCGGTAGAGCAAACATACGGCTTCTCTAAGATTCAGACCTGCCCCTGGTGCAGGGTTTCATTGATTTCATGCACTTCATTTTGCAGGCGCCGCATGTAAACTTTGCCCTATACCAGAACAAAAAGGGATTCCACTCCCTCAACATCCAGCTGGTGTGTGACCATAGGCAGCACATAGAAACATAGAAAATAGGTGCAGGAGGAGGCCATTTGGCCCTTCGAGCCTGCACCGCCATTCAATATGATCATGGCTGACCATGCAACTTCAGTACCCCACTCCTGCCTTCTCTCCATACGTCCTGATCCCTTGACCCGTAAGGGCCACATCTAACTCCCTTTTGAATATATCCAACGAACTGGACTCAACAACTTTCTGTGGTAGAGAATTCCAAAGGTTCACAATTCTCTGGGTGAAAAGGTTTCTCCTCATCTCGGCCCAATATGGCTTAACCCTTTATCCTTAGACTGTGACCCCTGGTTCTAGACTTCCCCAACATCGCGAACATTCATCCTGCATCCAACCTGTCCAATCCCATCAGAATTTTATATGCTTCTATGAGATCCCCTCTGATTCTTCTAAATTCCAGTGAATATAAGTCTAGTCGATCCAATCTTTCTTCATATGTCAGTCCTGTCATCCCGGGAATCAGTCTGGTGAACCTTTGCTGCGCTCCCTCAATAGCAAGAATGTCCTTCCTCAGATTAGGAGACCAAAACTGCACACAATACTCAAGGTGTGGTCTCACCAAGGCCCTGTACAACTGCAGCAAGACCTCCCTGCTCCTATACTCAAATCCTCTCGCGATGAAGGCCAACATGCCATTTGCTTTCTTAACTGTCTGCTGTACCTGCATGCCTACTTTCAATGACTGATGTACATAGAAACATAGAAAATAGGTGCAGGAGTTGGCCATTCGGCCCCTCGAGCCTGCACCACCATTCAATGAGTTCATGGCTGAACATGCAACTTCAGTACCCCATTCTTGCCTTCTTGCCATACTCCTTGATCCCCCTAGTATTAAGGATGACATCTAACTCCTTTTTGAATATACTTAGTGAATTGGCCTCAACAACTTTCTGTGGTAGAGAATTCCACAGGTTCACCACTCTCTGGGTGAAGAAGTTTCTCCTCATCTCGGTCCTAAATGGCTTAACCCTTATCCTTGGACTGTGACCCCTGGTTCTGGACTTCTCCAACATTGGGAACATTCTTCCTGCATCTAACCTGTCTAAACCCGTCAGAATTTTAAACATTTCTATGAGATCCCCTCTCATTCTTCTGAACTCCAGTGAATACAAGCCCAGTTGATCCAGTCTTTCTTGATATGTCAGTCCCGCCATCCTGGGAATCAATCTGGTGAACCTTCGCTGCACTCTCTCAATAGCAAGAATGTCCTTCCTCAAGTTAGGAGTCCAAAACTGTACACAATACTCCAGGTGTGGCCTCACCAAGGCCCTGTACAACTGTAGTAACACCTCCCTGCCCCTGTACTCAAATCCCCTCGCTATGAAGGCCAACATGCCATTTGCTTTCTTAACCGCCTGCTGTACCTGCATGCCAACCTTCAATGACTGATGTACCATGACACCCAGGTCTCGTTGCATCTCCCCTTTTCCTAATCTGTCACCATTCAGCTAATAGTATGTCTCTCTGTTTTTACCACCAAAGTGGATAACCTCACATTTATCCACATTATACTTCATCTGCCATGCATTTGCCCACTCACCTAACCTATCCAAGTCACTCTGCAGCCTCATAGCATCCTCCTCGCAGCTCACACTGCCACCCAACTTAGTGTCATCCGCAAATTTGGAAATACTACATTTAATCCCCTCGTCTAAATCATTAATGTACAATGTAAACAGCTGGGGCCCCAGCACAGAACCTTGCGGTAACCCACTAGTCACGGCCTGCCATTCTGAAAATTACCCATTTACTCCTACTCTTTGCTTCCTGTCTGACAACCAGTTCTCAATCCACGTCAGCACACTACCCCCAATCCCATGTGATTTAACTATGCACATTAATCTCTTGTGTGGGACCTTGTCGAAAGCCTTCTGAAAGTCCAAATGCACCACATCAACTGGTTCTCCCTTGTCCACTCTACTGGAAACATCCTCAAAAAATTCCATAAGATTTGTCAAGCATGATTTCCCTTTCACACAAATCCATGCTGACTTGGACCTATCATGTCACCTCTTTCCAAATGCGCTGCTATGACATCCTTAATAATTGATTCCATCATTTTACCCACTACTGATGTCAGGCTGCCCTGTTTTCTCTCTCCATCCTTTTTTAAAAAGTGGGGTTACATTGGCTACCCTCCACTCCATAGGAACTGATCCAGAGTCTATGGAATGTTGGAAAATGACTGTCAAAGCATCCGCTATTTCCAAGGCCACCTCCTTAAGTACTCTGGGATGCAGTCCTTCAGGCACTGGGGATTTATCGGCTTTCAATCCCATCAATTTCCCCAACACAATTTCCCGACTAATAAGGATTTCCCTCAGTTCCTCCTTCTCACTAGACCCTCTGACCCCTTTTATATCCGGAAGGTTGTTTGTGTCCTCCTTAGTGAATACCGAACCAATTGGTTCAATTGGTCCGCCATTTCTTTGATCCCCGTTATGACTTCCCCTGATTCTGACTGCAGGGGACCTACGTTTGTCTTTACTAACCTTTTTCTCTTTACATATCTATAGAAACTTTTGCAGTCCGTCTTAATGTTCCCTGCAAGCTTCCTCTTGTACTCTATTTTCCCTGCCCTAATCAAACCCTCTGTCTTCCTCTGCTGAGTTCTAAATTTCTCCCAGTCCCCGGGTTCACTGCTATTTCTGGCCAATTTGTATGCCACTTCCTTGGCTTTAATATTATCCCTGATTTCCCTTGATAGGCACGGTTGAGCCACCTTCCCTTTTTTATTTTTATACCAGGCAGGGATGTACAATTGTTGCAGATCATCCATGCGGTCTCTAAATGTCTGCCATTGCCCAGCCACAGTCAACCCCTTAAATATCATTCGCCAATCTATCCTAGCCAATTCATGCCTCATACCTTCAAAGTTACCCTTCTTTAAGTTCTGGACCATGGTCTCTGAATTAACTGTTTCATTCTCCACCCTAATGTAGAATTCCACCATTTTATGGTCACTCTTACCCAAGGGGCCTCGCACAACGAGATTGCTAATTAATCCTCTCTCATTACACATCACCCAGTCTAAGATGGCCTCCCCCCTAGTTGGTTCCTCGACATATTGGTCTAGAAAACCATCCCTTATGCACTCTAGGAAATCCTCCCCCACCGTATAGCTTCCAGTTTGGTTAGCCCAATCTAGATGCATATTAAAGTCACCCATGATAACTGCTGCACCTTTAGTGCATGCACCTCTAATTTCCTGTTTGATGCCCTCCCCAACATCACTACTACTGTTTGGAGGTCTGTACACAACTCCCACTAACGTTTTTTGCCTTTTGGTGTTCTGCAGCTCTACCCATATAGATTCCACATCATCCAAGCTAAAGTCCTTCCTAACTATTGCATTAATCTCCTCTTTAACCAGCAATGCTACCCCACCTCCTTTTCCTTTTATTATATTCTTCCTGAATGTTGACTACCCATGGATGCTGAGTTCCCAGCCCTGATCATCCTGGAGCCACGTCTCTGTAATCCCAATCACATCATATCTGTTAACATCTATTTGCACAGTTAATTCATCCACCTTATTACGGATACTCCTTGCATTAAGACACAAAGCCTTCAGGCTTGTTTTTTTAACACCCTTTGTCCTTTTCGAATTATGATGTAGTGTGGCCCTTTTTGTTTCTTGCCTTTGTTTACTCGGCCTTCCACTGTTGCTTTTTACCTTTCTACCATCTGTTTCTGACTCCATATTACTTTGCCCTATCTCGCTGCATAGGTTCCCATCCCCCTGCCATATTAGTTTAAACACTCCCGAACTGTATTAGCAAATGTTACCCCTAGGACATCAGTTTCAGGCCTGCCCAAGTGCAGACCGTCCCTTTTGTACAGGTCCCACTTCCCCCAGAACTGGTTCCATTGTCCCAGGAATTTGAATCCCTCCCTCTTGCACGACTGCTCAAGCCACATATTTATTCTAACTATCCTGCTCCCTCTACTCTGATTAGCACGTGGCACTGGTAGCAATCCAGAGATTACTACCTTTGAGGTCCTACCTTTTAATTTAATTCCTAGCTCCCTAAATTCAACTTGTAGGACCTCTTCCCATTTCTTACGGATATCGTTGGTACCTACATGTACCACGACAACTGGCTGTTCACCCTCCCTCTCCAGAATGCTCTGCAGCCGCTCCGAGACATCCTTGACCCTTACACCAGGGAGGCAACATACCATCCTGGAGTCTCGGTTACGGCCGCAGAAACTCCTATCTATTCCCCTTACAATAGAGTCCCCTATCACTATAGCTCTCCCACTCTTTTTTCCACCCTTTTGTGCAGCAGAACCACCCACGGTGCCATGAACCTGGCTGCTGGTGCCTTCCCCTGGTAAGTCATCTCCCCCCACAGTATCCAAAATGGTATATCTGTTTTGGAGGGAGATGACCGCAGGGGACTCCTGCACTACCTTCCTGCTCTTTCCTTGTCTCTTGGTCACCCATTCACTATCTGTCCTAACCCTTACCTGCGGTGTGACCAACTCACTAAATGTGCTATCCACAACCTTCTCAGCATCGCGCATGCTCCAGAGTGAGTCCATCCGCAGCTCCAGTGCCGTCATGCGGTCTGTCAGGAGCTGCAGCTGGACACACTTCCCACACACATAGTCAGGGACACTGGAAGCATCCCTAACTTCCCACATAGCACAGGAGGAGCATGACATGGGTCAGAGCTCTCCTGCCATGACTTAACCCTTAAATTAATTTACTTACTAAAATTTACTTAAACACCAAACAGCTACTTAGTAGTTCGCTGCCAATTGAACCAATCTAAAAGTCAGTCTAAAAGAGAGTTATACTTACCAGTCAAACAGCCAACCACTTACCAGCTTGGCTGTGATGTCACCTCTCGATTTCGCACCCCTCTATCTTTGTCTGCAACTGGTTGGGCTGGTCTCTGGGCCTCCATCTCCTACTCTCTCACTCCTTATCAGCTGCTCTAGTGTCAGCTCTGGTAGGAAAAACAAGACAAAACAGCTCCAGCCACCCCCACTTGCCTGAACTCACCCACTTACCAAACTCACGAATGCCACTCTTTGCTGCTGCACTCTGTGCTCTGCATGAGCTGCCTCTTTTTAAACTGTATCTAGGTCAGATGACTCACTACTGGTCAGTCGTTTACAGAACTGGCTTTAACTAGCTGCTAATTGCCTCCTACTGGAGAGTTACCTTGTTTTTCTCTGCCTAAACCTGAAAGATTCCCAACTATTTAACTTTTCCCCTTTAAATTAAACTGCTACTTACTTAGAAGCTACTGGCAATTGCCACTAACAATTTACTCCAGCCTCCAAATGGTTTAAAGAGAATAACCCTTAAAACTCACCCACTTTCCAAACTCACAAATGCCACTCAATGCTGTTGCACTCCGTGCTCTGCACGAGCTGCCTCTTTTTAATCTGTATCTAAGTCAGATGACTCACTACTGGTTACCATGACACCCAGATCTTGTTGCACCTCCCCTTTTACTAATCTGTCACCATTCAGATAATAATCTGCCTTCCTGTTTTTGCCACCAAAGTGGATAACCTCACACTTATCTACATTATACTGCATCTGCCATGCATTTGCCCACTCACCTAACCTGTCCAAGTCACCCTGCAGCCTCTTAGCATCCTCCTCACAGCTCACACTGCCACCCAGCTTAGTGTCATCTGCAAACTTGGAGATATTACATTCAATTCCTTCGTCTAAATAATTAATATATATTGTAAATAGCTGGGGTCCCAGCACTGAACCTTGCGGTACCCCACTAGTCACTGTCTGCCATTCTGAAAAGCACCCGTTTATTCCTACTCTTTGCTTCCTGTCTGCCAACCAGTTCTCTAGCATGTCAATACATTACCCCCAATCCCATGTGCCTTAATTTTGCACACTAATCTCTTGTGTGGGACCTTGTCAAAAGCATTTTGAAAATCCAAATACAACACATCCACTGGTTCTCCCTCTACTAGTTACATCCTCAAAAAAATTCGAGAAGATTTGTCAAGCATGATTTCCCTTTCATAAATCCATGCTGACTTGTACCGATCCAGTCACTGCTTTCCAAATGCGCTATTGCATCTTTAATAATTGATTCCAGCATTTTCCCCACGACCGATGTCAGGCTAATGTCTATAATTCCCTGTTTTCTCTCTCCCTCCTTTTTTAAAAAGTGGGGTTACATTAGCTACCCTCCAGTCCATAGGAACTGATCCAGAGTCCATGGAATGTTGGAAAATGATCACCAATGCATCTAATATTTCTAGGGCCACTTCCTTAAGTACTCTGAGATGCAGACTATCAGGCCCTGGAGATTTATCGGCCTTCAATCCCATCAATTTTCTTAACGCCATTTCCTGACCATAAGGCTTTCCCTCAGTTCCCTCAGTTCCTTCTTCTCGCTCGACCTTCGGTCCCCTAGTATTTTCGGGAGGTTATTCGTGTCTTCCTTAGTGAAGACAGTACCAAAGCATTTGTTCAATTGGTCTGCCATTTCCTTGTTCCCCATTATGAATTCACCTGTTTCTGACTGCAAGGTACCTACATTAGTCTTCACTAATCTTTTTCTCTTCACATATCTGTAGAAGCTTTTGCAGTCAGTTCAATACAGGTCAATACACAGTATCTTGGCAGCAGTCATGATGCCATCATTCCATGGCAGTCCACTATGCCAGTGTATTTGTGCCACTACAGCAAGCCAAAGGAGGGCTAGTGGGCAACAAGGGCTATTTGCTGACGACATGCCTGATGACTGTGATGTGCAACCCATGCACACGTACAGCATGCATAAAATGAGAGCCATGCTACCACACGAAATGTGATCGAGAAGACCATTGGCATGCTGAAACAGCACTTCCGCTGCCTGGTCTGCTCTGGAGGAGCCCTGCAGTGCTCGGCAGAGCGGATGTTAAGATTTGTGGTGGTTTGCTGCATTCTGCATAATCTAGACACCAATTAAATGGTGATTGCCTGAGGAGCAGGAGTATGAGGAGGAGGTGGAGGAAGAGGAAAGGAGGAGGCAACCTAGGCAGATCTTTTCTGCCCAGGCTGTCCGTGAAGAACTCATCGAGTGTGATACCAGTAACTGCAATCCCATTTCCCCATTTACCTTCACTCTGTTGCTGACTATCACAGCGTCCACTTGGCCACAATGCAAAGATAAAAGCCACCGTAAAATAAACATTCCAAACCAAATTTATAAATGAAATCACACCATATTGCATATAAAAGTCAACTAAGTACCCTTGTGCATTCCCATAGTGCTTGTTTTCCATGTTCCTTTGCCTGTTCTAGTGCTCCTACGCAGTGCTACCCCTTTGGCTGCAGGTTGGCTGGTAGCAGACTGCTAACTTTCAGTGGAGGAGACTGCAGATAGCCTTGATGGATGTACTCGAGCAGCTGTGGGCCCAGAAGGCCTGACTGCTGACTGCACTATCTCGGCATGGGCGGCGGCAGTCTGGGCTGGCTGATTGACAGGCAACAGCAAGGGTACTGGCAGAGTGGCAAGGTGGGAGGACCCGAGAGAGGACAGCAGGTTCCGCTCCATGGAGTCACTGCCATTTCCCCAGGGTGGCGCCTCAGCAATCCTAGTAATCTGTTGGAGGACAGATTCCTGGACTGCTGTGACACCCTGCAAGCCCCTTCACACAAGATGGCAGCAGCCTGAGCTTGCAATGCAGTTGGCCACCACTTTCATACTGCAAAGGATGGGCTTTAAGCTCTGCGCAAAGCCCTGTGACAAGTTGATGCCGGACTCCTCCATGCTCCTTGACATTGACCACAGGCTTTCTATAGGCTTCCCAATGCGGCAAGCATTTTGTTGTACATATCCATTCGTCTGTAGGCTGCCCCATTCAAGTCCTTATCTGAGTGCTCTGCAGCGGAACCCATCTGCGACCTCGCCCTCCGGCGAGCTGGCACTCTGCTATCCTTGCCCCCTGCCCTGGCTGCAGACCACTTGTGCTCAATGTCTCACCACGTGCAGATCCCGCCTCTAATCTATCCTCTAAGATACGCATAGTGTCAGTATCTGAGCTGGCAGTTATGAGTGTGAAATCAAGTGATGGTGCTGTGTCTTCATCATCACTCTCTTCTTGGTCTTCCTCCACTGCCTGGCCAGGTTGCACCTCTGGGATATCTGAAAGGAAAAATGCACAAGGGTAAAGTTGTCGTGTGAGGGGTGGGGTCGCTGGGGGTGGGGAGGGGTGTGTGCGCAGTGCATGCTTACACCCTCTGCAGCTTATAAATCAAAAGAGGGTGTGAGATGAGGGGGAAATGGCATGTGAGAAGGAGGATTAGGTATGAGGATACCGTCATCTTTGATGGTTTCAGCACCGCTGCTGGTCACGGCCTCAGCAGTGACCATCCCAATAATGGCCAGCACTGTCTCCTCCATGGGGGTAAGGACATGCAGGCACACCTGCCCCCTCTGGTTAGCTCCTGCTGCCTTCAGTTGTGCGCAACCTTGGCCTGCAAAATAGAGGGAAGTGTGTCAGTGAGTGGTGTGCAATGTGTTTGGCTGATGTGGCTGTCATGGTTGAATAGCTGGCAGTGTGTGTAAGCTGTGAGTTGTGGGCATAAGGCTTGCTGCAGTGCTAAGTGTGTGAGCGTGAGGTGAAGCATATGAACGTTAGGTATGCGGCCTGATTGATAGAAATTGTCGGTAGATGAATGATGGGAGTGTAGTGATTTGAGCAGTGGCTGAGACTACTGATGCAGTTAGTCGGGCATGGCCTTTGAAGATGCATTCACTGACCTTGACCACTCATGTGAGGTAATTGAACCTCTTGCGGCACCCATTCAGGTCCTCAGGGCCTCTTGGCCTTGACCACCACAGCTATCTGCTCTCAGTGCCTTCTGACTACGTGTCTGGAGGGCCTCCTCCACCCTCCGCCCCCACCGCTACAGGTACAGGACATTTCTCCTCTTTTCCACCTCCTCCATCAAGACCTCCAGTGCAGTGTCTGAAAAGCCTTGGAGCCTGCTCTCTCCCATGTTGTGCCATTCCTTGCTCTTTTCAGGTCAGATTCTCTTCAGCCATGACTCCCAGTCACAATGCACCTCCCCTTTAAGAGGTGCCGGCTAGCTTTAAACAGTGCAGGCTGGCTTTAACTGGTACTAGCTACTTACGATATTGGCCTCCTGATGCATCCAGCCAATGAACAGCGCGTTTAGTGCTTGTGAAGTCCTGTCCCCTCAGTACAGATTCACACGAGGCATGTAGTGAAGTCAAGGTCACTCTGGACCTGCACCTTTATTTCATAGCTCTGGAATGCTGTACTTGCCTGAGATCTGTCCTTATATACCTGTCTCTTGCAAGTGCACCCCTGGTGGTAGGGTATGCTGGTGGTTACAGGTCATATCTTATTACAGTCATGTATAGCATGTTAGGATACAGTTATATATAATAATGTAAGATACATGACATCACCCTCCCCCAAGGTCTTATTTTCTTTACAGGTTCAGTCTCTCAGGTGGTCTACGCTCTCGCATGGAGCGTCTGAGCTGTGGTTCAGTTGTTTGCCTTGGTGTCTGTTTTTCTTTGGGTGTGGTTGCTGGTATCTCGCCTGGACTGTCTGTTTCGATTGGTGTGATTGTTGTTGACTCGCCTGGGCTGTCTGTTGGGATTGCCCTTTCCTCAGGTTGTTCCCCCTGTCTGTCCACCAGGTATGGTGCGAGTTCCACATTGTAGTCTGCCCCGAGTTCCGCAGTGTTGTTGGTAAATCTGCATTTGACTTGGTCTCCATGCCTCCGGCAGGTTTTGCCATTGTCCATTTGTACTACCAGTAGCCTGTTTCCTTCCTTGCCCATTACTGTTCCTGCAAGCCATTTGGTACCCCTGCCATAGTTTAGTACAAACACTTTGTCCCCTATCTCATTCCATCTCCCCCTCAAATTTCTGTCATGGTACTCAATCAGCTTACGGCGCTTTGCCTCAACGATTTCGTGCATGTCTAGGAGGATTAATGAGAGCCTTGTTTTTAAAGTCCTTTTCATCAACAGTTGCGCGGGGAGGATCCCAGTCAATGAGTGCGGACGAGATCTGTATGCCAGCAGCAGTCGCGACAGGCGACCCTGCAGCGTGGGACCTTGGATTTTAAGCATGCCTTGTTTTGCACTGCTCTCTCCGCCTGGCCGTTGGAGGCCGGCTTGAACGGTGCCGTCTTGTCGTGATTTATGCCCTGGTCAATTATAAAGTCTTGGAATTCTGCGCTGGTGAAGCACGGACCATTGTCACTGACCAATATGTCAGGGATTCCGTGCATTGCAAAGATGGTTGCGAGGCTCCCCATAGTGGTGGAGGTTGTGCTCAAGTTTAAAATGGTGCATTCGATCCACTTTGAAAATGCATCTTCAACTTCGAGGAACATTTTGCCCATGACTGGGCTCGCATAGTCTACGTGCACCCGCGACCACGGTTTGGTAGGCCAGGGCCAGGGGCTCAGTGGAGCCTCCCTGGGGGCATTGCTGAGTTGGGCACAAATGGTGCACCTTCGGACGCAGAGCTCCAAGTCCGCGTCAATACCAGGCCACCAGACGTGGGATCTGGCTATGGCCTTCATGAGAACGATCCCCGGGGGCTCGCGGTGGAGCTCCCGGACAAATGCCTCTCTGCCTCGCAGAGGCATGACTACTGGGCTGCCCCACATCAGGCAGTCTGCTTGTAGTGATAGCTCATGCATGCGCCTGTGAAAGGGTTTTAATTCCTCGGGGCAGGCATCGCGAGCCTCTGCCCAGTCACCGGTTAGGACCCATCTTTTTACTTAGGATAACGTGGGGTCGCTGGCCGTCCAGGCTCTGATTTGGCGAGCCATCATGGGTGAACCTGTGGACTCAAAGTCATTGATTGCCATGACTATCTCATAGTCCTGTTCGTCAGACCCTTCCGTGGCCGCCAGGGGTAGCCTGCTGAGCGCGTCGGCACAGTTGTCTGTGCCTGGTCTGTGCCTTATGGTATAGTTGTAGGACGTCAGCATGAGTGCCCACCGTTGAATTCGCGCCAAGGCGTTGGCGTTTATTGCCTTGCTCTCGGATAGGAGGGACATGAGGGGCTTGTGGTCGGTTTCTAACGTGAACTTGGCCCCGAAAAGGTATTGGTGCATCTTTTTGACACCGTACACGCATGCGAGCACCTCCTTCTCTACCATTCCGTACCCGTGCTCCGCCCGCGAAAGTGAGCTGGAGGCACAAGCTATGGGTTGTAATTTTCCCGCACTATTGACATGTTGCAAATCGCACCCGACCCCATACGCTGATGTATCGCATGTGAGAACTAACCTTTTACCTGGATCAAAGAAAGTCAAAACACTGTTGGAACACAGAAGGTTGCGTGCCTTATTGAAGGCGTGTTCCTGGGCGTCCCCCCAAAACCAATCGCACCCCTTCTTGAGTAGCACGTGGAGAGGCTCCAGCAGCGTGCTTAAGTTCTGCATAAAGTTCCCAAAGTAATTGAGTAGCCCGAGAAAGGCACGCAGTTCTGAGACATTCCGGGGCCTGGGTGCCAGGCGAATTGCTTCTGTTTTGGACTCTGTTGGGCGGATTCCATCAGCGGCAATCCTTCTGCCCAAAAATTCAACCTCGGGTGCGAGAAATAGGCACTTGGATTTCTTGACTCGTAGGCCTACCCGATTCAACTGCTTTAGTACTTCCTCCAAATTACGGAGATGGGAGTCGGTGTCCCTGCCCGTGATAAGTATGTCGTCTTGAAATACAACCGTCCCCGGGATAGACTTGAGCAGACTCTCCATGTTGCGCTGGAATATGGCACCTGCCGACCTGATGCCGAATGGGCATCGATTGTACATGAAAAGGCCTCGATGTGTGTTGATGGTGGTGAGTAGCTTGGATTCCTCGGTCAATTCTTGCGTCATATACGCAGATGTGAGGTCTAGTTTTGAGAAAAGTTTACCTCCAGCCAATGTGGCAAATAAGTCCTCCGCTCTGAGCAGTGGGTACTGGTCCTCTAGGGAGACTCTGTTTATGGTAGATTTGTAGTCCCCACAGATTCGTACGGATCCATCAGGCTTCATGACTGGGACGATGGGACTTGCCCAGTCGCTAAATTCCACAGGTGATATAATGCCTTCCCGCAGAAGCCTGTCTAGTTCGTGTTCAATCTTTCCCCTCATCACATAGGGCACAGCTCGAGCCTTGTGATGGACCGTTCTAGCATCCTGTGTGATGTAGATTTTGACTTTGGCCCCTTTGAAAGTGCCCACACCTGGCTGAAAGAGATGTTCAAATCGCTTTATAACTGTTGAGCAGGAGGTCCGTTCCTCTAATGACATGGCATGGACATCATCCCATTTCCAGTTTAGTTTTGCCAGCCAGCTTCTCCCCAGCAGTGCTGGGGTGTCTCCGGGGACAATCCAGAGGGAAAGTCGGTTCACTGTCCCTTTGTGTGTGACAGAGAGCATGGCGCTGCCGAGAAGTGGTACGATTTCTTTGGTATAGGTCCTTAGTTTGGTGTCGATCCTTGTGAGTTTTGGTCTGTCTCGTTAATGCGGCTACAGTTATTCAAATTTTTGAGCGCCCATGAGAGATTGACTCGCTCCCGTATCCAGCTCCATGTTGACAGGTATCCCGTTGAGTAGGACCCTCATCATTATAGGAGGCGTGCTGTTGTAGGAGCAGCGGCCATTGATCGTGTTGACCCGCTGTACATCGGTGTCCCGGGTACTGTCCCCACCCTCTTCTGGTCCGCTTTCCGACCCATCCGATTCGTATACCAGCCGAGCTGCCTTTTTTTGCACATGCGGGCCAAATACCCTGTATATTCACAGTTCCTGCAAACAGCCTGCTGAAATCGACATGCCCTTGACGAGTGCCCACCCCCACACCTCCAGCACAGACATGTTCCATTGTTCAAAGTGTTCCCAAAGAATGAGCTGCGTCTGGCTGATCTCTCTTGAGCTTCTCTCAGTTTGTAGTTGATTGCTTGCATTGTGGGTTGATGAGGTGTGAACGGCCGTTCCTGTGGCCCTTGACGGCTTCTGGCGCCACTGCCTGCTGTCGAGAGCCTGTTCTCCTGGTTTTGTCTGTGTGTGGGGGTAGCAGCTTGTTTAGTGCTGTGAACTTCTTGTTCCGATATTTCGTTAGTTGTTGTACCAGCATTGTAAATCAACCTCGTTTCTTCTTTCCCTACCAAGAATGTCTGTGAAACCAGTGCTGCTGCCTCTAAGCTCAGGTTCTTGGTCTCTATAAGCTTTCGGAGTATGCCTGCGTGGCTTATTCCTTCAATGAAAAAGTCTCTCAACATTTCTCTCCTCACTTCATCGGAGAACTCACATAAACTAGCCAACCTCCGAAGTTCCGCCACGAAGTCGGGTATGCTCTGGCCCACACAGCGTCTGTAGTTGTAGAACCTGTGTCTGGCCATGTGTAGGCTGCTCGTTGGCTTCAGGTGGTCTCTTACCAGTGTGCTCAATTCTTCAAATGACTTGCTTGCTGGTTTCTCAGGTGCCAGCAGATCCTTCATTAAAGCATATGTTTTCGAGCCATAGCTGGTCAAGAGATGGGCTCTTCTCTTGTCTGCCTTATCGTCGCCTAACCAGTCTTTGGTTACAAAGCTTTGCTGGAGCCTTTCTATAAAGTCCTCCCAATTGTCTCCCGCATTGTACTTTTCATCTGATCCGTTGTTTGCCATTATGTGAATTCTGTAATCCCGTAACTCGTCGCCACTGTAAAGTCCTGTCCCCTCAGTACAGATTCACACGAGGCATGTAGTGAAGTCAAGGTCACTCTGGACCTGCACGTTTATTTCACAGCTCTGGAATGCTGCACTTGCCTGAGACCTGTCCTTATATACCTGTCTCTTGCAAGTGCACCCCTGGTGGTAAGGTATGCTGGTGGTTACAGGTCATATCTTATTACAGTCATGTATAGCATGTTAGGATACAGTTATATATAATAATGTAAGATACATGACAGTGCTGGCTGGACTCAGAGATCATTTAAATGAGCAGGCAGCATGAAGCTGGCATGCTGCCTGTATTGCAATCAACAGGCACAAATTAATTACGCATTGCCCATTTCTGCGTCCATTTTCAGGGCTATCTAATTTAACTCCTAAGATGTTTTGAAAAATGGAAAATAGTTACATTATTAAACAAAAATTAAAATTGCGAAATCATACATTCCATATCTAATCTTTTCACTGAAACTTGGAAATCTTGCATTGAATTTATGTTTATCTAAATATATTCTAGACTTTTCTTGTTCTCAATGTCACACATTCACTGTATCAGCAACAATCTGCCGTATAGTTCCTTCCCTATGTGCTAAGAGAATTGACGTAAAGAAAAATTGCAGATTAATATCTTGAAAAGTATTTTCCATGATGTAAAGTAGACTGGTATTGACCCTTTGTGTTTTTCCAACAGGCTCTTGTCATTAGGAGACTGTTAGAGTATGCACAGGCCTCAGAATCAAACCTTCAATATGGGCTGCTATTAGTGTTGGGCATTTTTACAGCAGAGCTGGTGCGTTCATGGTCATTTGCTCTGACCTGGGCTTTAAACTATCGAACTGGAACTCGACTCCGGGGAGCGTTACTTACCCTGGCCTTTGAAAAAATTCTTAAGCTACGAAACACTAAAGGTGTGACGATTGGAGAAGTAAGCATTTCCTTGTTGTGCGCCGCTTATAACGTTTTCTATCTATCTAGATATATCTATTTTAATACTCATGTGGCAGAGGAGCATGTGAAACAGAATTACGAGCAAGGGAAGTCACACGATGAAATTTTTTTCTCATAATTACTCATAATTTCTCATAACCGTATCCAGGACGGTCAGGAAAGTTTTGAGCAACCTTTAGAAAGAGCTAGCCTGTGAATTGTTATTTCAGCTTTGTGACTTTGTTTAAAGTTTGGCTCCCCATCCCTGCTGCTACCCTCTCCCCATGCGACATTTCCAATACTGAATAAATCAAAAGGGAAAGACAACTGTTATGGAGATAAAATGAGGAATGAGTAAGAAAGATGAGAAAAGGACAGTTCAAAAGTGCAAGTGAAACACAAAAATGAAAGAAAAGAATGGTGAAATTGAGGGAAAAGAAGGAGAAAGAATAATGTAAGGGAGGAGTGAAACAAAAGTGAAGGATGGGAGAGAGTGACAAACGTGAGGGTGGGAAGAATGGAGCAAAAGTGAGGAGGGAGAGTCATGAAAATGAGGAGGGTGAGAAACACAAATGGAGGAGTGATGAAAGTGAAGGAGAGAACAAAACAGATTACAGTTCTCCTCGTGCATCCCCACCCTCCCGTCACTCCACCATCTGGAACTCCCTCTCTGAACCCTCTGCCTTACTGTTTCTGTCTCAGGTTTTGAGGACGCTTTTAAAAACAATCTTTTTAACCTACAAAAAACAAGAAGCAAGAAACTACAGAGGATAGAAATTTGAAACAAAAAACAAAAATGCTGCAAACACTCTGCAGGTCATTCAATATCTGTACAGAGAACAGATGAGTTGATGTTTCAAATGTAGACCCTTTGTTAGTACAGGAAAATATTATAGATGAATAGCATTTAAAAAGGAACAGAGCAAAATGAGGGGGAAGTAAAACACACACTCATACACACACTCAAAAGAAAATGAAAAAATAAAGCTGTAAAAAGGGCTTACGTGGAAAACAGGAGATGGTTAAATTGCTGAAATAGTATTTACATGGTATAATAGGAGGCATATGAGAGAAAATAAAAACAATTACAAGTCACAGACAATACATGAATAGCTGAGGTAGTAGTGCAGGGGTTGGGGTGGAGTGGGGTTGAGTCAACCATGGTTATCTCTCCTAACTTTCCTCTTTCATCACCTAAAGCTCGAATTTTGCAATGCTCTTCTAGTTGGCATCACTGCAACAATCCTCCACAAGCTTTTGCTCATCCAAAACACTTCACATGCGCTAAGCCCCACATTTCTATCACCCCATCCATTCGAAATGCCACTGATTTCCTTGCCCCAGTGTGACAACTTCAAAATTCTTAGCCTCATTTTCGAATCCCTCTGTAGCCTCACCGCACACTACATTAGTGACTTCCTCTTGATTCATGTCCCTGCACACACCCTTCACTCTTCTAGTACCAGACTTGTCATCCATCACTTCCTTCACTCTATCTGTTCAACCCTATACACCTGCCCCCTGGAATTCTACTCTCAACCCTGCCATCTCCCTTCCTGCTTTCAACATTCCTATTCACCTGTGTTTTTGATTATCCATCCTATATCCTTTTCCTCTTTATTGATAAACACTCTTAAGAAATCTTGCTGCATGTGTGGAATGCTATATATACATAAGTTTGTTGTTGTTTTACTGCTTGGTGTCTTCATCCTCTGTGAAACACTTTGGGACGTTTTATTACTTGAAGGCACCATGCGTCCTGATGGGAGGAGTTTTCAACTCTAACTATTCAATTGCATGGGGAAGTAGAAACTAGCTGACCAGATGACTCGACTTCAATGCAATTACATTCATTAGGATGTTGCAGAATATAACATTGAGCTTGTCACTCTCTTTCAGTTGGTGAACATCTGCTCAAACGATGGACAGCGTCTCTTTGAAGTGGCCTCTGTGGGTTCCATGTTGACAGGAGGCCCTCTGGTCGCTATACTAGGAATCATCTACACTGCATTATTCCTCGGACCTACTGCCCTGCTGGGATCAGCTGTCTTCATTCTTATCTATCCATTACTGGTAGGTGCTGTACATAAATGGAGAAAGATTACAAAGTGCTGCAGTACAGCGGGACCTGGGGGCACTTGTGAATGAAACACAAAAGGATAGCATGCAGGTACAGCAAGTGATTAGGAAGGCCAATGGAATCTTGGCCTTTATTGCAAAGGGGATGGAGTATAAAAGCAGGGCAGTCTTGCTATAGCTAATACAGGGTATTGGTGAGGGCACACCTGGAATACTGCGTACAAGGGCCGCCCATTTAAAACAGAGACGAGGAGAAATTTCTTCTCGCAAAGGGTTGTAATTCTGTGGAATTCGCTGCCTCAGAGAGCTGTGGTAGCTGGGACATTAAATAAATTTAAGACAGAAATAGACAGTTTCTTAAACGATAAGGGATTATGATGTTATGGGGAGTGGGCGGGGAAGTGGAGCTGAGTTCATGATCAGATCAGCCATGATCTTATTGAATGGCGGAGCAGGCTCGAGGGGCTGTATGGCCTACTCCTGTTCCTATTTCTTATGTTCTTGTAATTCTCTCCTCTCCTACATTTCTAGTGGGTTAGATTGATGGAGAATATAGATGAAAATAATAAAAGGCGGAGTATCTGTTTTTCTTTTTGTATTTGTTTTAAAGTTATTAAAGGTAAATTCTTGTGGAATTGAGTTGGGGCAGAGGTTTATAGTAACAATGGGCCCAAATTTCCCCATGAGTTGGACCGTTTTTTTTAGTGTAACTTGATTTTTCTGGTGTATCTTTTTAGTTGCAAATATGGCCATTTAATTTGTGCCAGTGTAAGTGAGTTAGTTCGTTTTTTTTGTCAGGGTCAGTTTTTTTTTTCAAAAGGGGGCGTTCCCAGCCACTTACACCATTTATGCCAATTTGGCCAGCAAAAAGTTGTACTAAACTAACTTAGGGCAGTGTATGTGTCCACTTTTTCCGCACAGAAAGACCTTACTTACAGTTAAGGAATTGGCACAAGTAACTACATTTAAAGCACCACCAAGCACCAAACAAAGCACAAAAAGTAATAAGCAATTAATTTACAAATAAAAAAAAAAGGAAACCTGCCCCTAAAGCACCAAGACCAAAGTAATAAGCAATCAATAAATAACAAATAAAAAAAATAGAAGGAACCCTGCACCTAAAGCACCAAAATCAATCAGTAAATAACAAATAAAAAATAGAAGTCCTACCTTAGGGAACGCAGTGGGCCGCCGATCAGGGAGCCCATTCGGCCAGGGCTAAGAGGAGAGGGGGAGGGGGAGAGAGGGCGGAGGAGGGGGAGGGGAGGGGGGGAAAGAGGAGGAGGGAGGAGGGGGGAGAGAGAGGAGGAGGAGGGGGAGGAGAGGAGGAGGGAGAGAGGAGGGGAGGGGGGTAGAGGGGAGTGGAGAGAGGAGGAGGGGGGAGGGGAGGGGAGAGAGGAGGAGGGGAGGGGGAGAGGAGGGGAGGGGAAGGAGGGGGAGGGGGAGTGAGGAGGAGGAGGGAGGGAGAGAGGAGGGCGGAGGGAGAGGTGGAGGGAGGAGGGCGAGAGGAGAGGGGGAGGAGGGAGGAGGGAGGGAGGGAGGAGGGAGGGGAGAGGAGGGGTAGTTGGAGGTGGAGGAGGAGAGGAAGGGAGGAGGACGGGT